>NC_056735.1:140041718-140134218 GCF_019279795.1 Protopterus annectens
ACAATCTGTTAGCATACTTGGTTGAACTTATAGTTGAAAGGGTCTGCTGGACAAGTTCACTTAACATTTATCATCATCATCATCTTCTTTCAGCTGTTCCTGTTAGAGGTCGCCACAGCGGATCAACTGTTTCCATTTCTTCCTGTCCTCTGCATCATGCTCTTTCACACCAACCGCCTGCATGTCCTCTCTCACCATATCCCTAAACCTTATCTTAGGCCTTCCTCTTTTCCTCTTACCTGGCAGCTCCATCCTTAGCATTCTTTTCCCAATATACCCAGCATCCTTCCTCAGCACATGTCCAAAGCAATGCAATCTCGCCTCTCTTGCTTTGTCTCCAAACTGTCCAACCTGAGCTGACCCTCTAATATACTGATTCCTAATCCTGTCCATCCTAGTCACACCCAGTGCAAATTTTAACATCTTTAACTCTGACACATCCAGCTCTGACTACTGCCTTTTTGTCACTTTATCAAATAAACCAAATACAAATGCGTCACAAGTGTGCAAGTCAGTAGTAGGAAAAATGTGAGAAAGATCATGGAAAAAGTAGATAGGAAAGGGGTTATTGGACAAAATGAGAATTAATGAAAGGCTAGTAGTTGTGTGTTAAAGAAGAACCAGGTCTAAGTATGTCATTTAAAATACAGATATAGGTTTTAAGAGTTCACATCATAGAGGAAGTAAGTGTTAGACGATAAGGGAACATGGAGTTTGGCAGCTGGAAACATAATGTGATGGTATAGAGGAGTTAGAGAATGTAAAGAAATGAGCAGCATGATAGTCATTAAAGGACCTAGGTGTTAGGTGTAGTACGATTGTTGTTAAGTGCCTTAGGTGTTAGGTGCAGTATGATCGTTGTTAAGTGCCCTAGGTGTTAGGTGCAGTATGAGCGTTGTTAAGTGCCTTAGGTGTTAGGTGCAGTATGATCGTTGTTAAGTGCCCTAGGTGTTAGGTGCAGTATGATTGTTGTTAAGTGCCTTAGGTGTTAGGTGCAGTATGATTGCTGTTAAGTGCCCTAGGTGTTAGGTGCAGTATGAGCGTTGTTAAGTGCCCTAGGTGTTAGGTGCAGTATGATTGTTGTTAAGTGCCCTAGGTGTTAGGTGCAGTATGAGCATTGTTAAGTGCCCTAGGTGTTAGGTGCAGTATGAGCGTTGTTAAGTGCCCAAGGTGTTAGGTGCAGTATGAGCGTTGTTAAGTGCCTTATGTGTTAGGTGCAGTATGATCGTTGTTAAGTGCCCTAGGTGTTAGGTGTAGTACGATTGTTGTTAAGTGCCTTAGGTGTTGGGTGTAGTATTATCATTGTTAAGTGCCCTAGGTGTTAGGTGCAGTATGATCATTGTTAAGTGCCCTAGGTCTTAGGTGAAGTATGATCGTTGTTAAGTGCCTTAGGTGTTAGGTGCAGTATGATCGTTGTTAAGTGCCCTAGGTGTTAGGTGCCGTATGATCGTTGTTAAGTGCCCTAGGTGTTAGGTGCAGTATGATTGTTGTTAAGTGCCTTAGGTGTTAGGTGTAGTATGATCATTGTTAAGTGCCCTAGGTGTTAGGTGCAGTATGATTGTTGTTAAGTGCCTTAGGTGTTAGGTGTAGTATGATCATTGTTAAGTGCCCTAGGTATTAGGTGTAGTACGATTGTTGTTAAGTGCCTTAGGTGTTAGGTGTAGTATGATCATTGTTAAGTGCCCTAGGTGTTAGGTGCAGTATGATTGTTGTTAAGTGCCTTAGGTGTTAGGTGTAGTATGATCGTTGTTAAGTGCCCTAGGTGTTAGGTGTAGTATGAGCGTTGCTAAGTGCCCTAGGTGTTAGGTGCAGTATGAGCGTTGTTAAGTGCCCTAGGTGTTAGGTGCAGTATGATCGTTGTTAAGTGCCCTAGGTGTTAGGTGCAGTATGAGCATTGTTAAGTGCCCTAGGTGTTAGGTGCAGTATGAGCATTGTTAAGTGCCCTAGGTGTTAGGTGCAGTATGATCGTTGTTAAGTGCCCTAGGTGTTAGGTGCAGTATGAGCGTTGTTAAGTGCCCTAGGTGTTAGGTGCAGTATGATCGTTGCTAAGTGCCCTAGGTGTTAGGTGCAGTATGAGTGTTGTTAAGTGCCCTAGGTGTTAGGTGCAGTATGAGCGTTGTTAAGTGCCCTAGGTGTTAGGTGCAGTATGATCGTTGTTAAGTGCCGTTGTTAAGTGCCCTAGGTGTTAGGTGTAGTATGATTGTTGTTAAGTGCCTTAGATGTTAGGTGTAGTATGAGCATTGTTAAGTGCCTTAGGTGTTAGGTGCAGTATGATCGTTGTTAAGTGCCCTAGGTGTTAGGTGCAGTATGAGCATTGTTAAGTGCCCTAGGTGTTAGGTGTAGTATGATCATTGTTAAGTGCCCTAGGTGTTAGGTGCAGTATGATCGTTGTTAAGTGCCTTAGGTGTCAGGTGCAGTATGAGCGTTGTTAAGTGCCCTAGGTGTTAGGTGCAGTATGATCGTTGTTAAGTGCCTTAGGTGTTAGGTGCAGTATGATCGTTGTTAAGTGCCTTAGGTGTTAGGTGCAGTATGAGCGTTGTTAAGTGCCCTAGGTGTTAGGTGTAGTATGATTGTTGTTAAGTGCCTTAGGTGTTAGGTGCAGTATGAGCGTTGTTAAGTGCCCTAGTTGTTAGGTGTAGTATGATTGTTGTTAAATGCCTTAGGTGTTAGGTGCAGTATGATCGTTGTTAAGTGCCTTAGGTGTTAGGTGCAGTATGATCGTTGTTAAGTGCCCTAGGTGTTAGGTGCAGTATGAGCGTTGTTAAGTGCCCTAGGTGTTAGGTGTAGTATGATTGTTGTTAAGTGCCTTTGGTGTTAGGTGCATTATGATCATTGTTAAGTGCCCTAGGTGTTAGGGGCAGTATGATCATTGTTAAGTGCCCTAGGTGTTAGGTGCAGTATGAGTGTTGTTAAGTGCTCTAGTTATTAGGTGCATTATGATCGTTGTTAAGTGCCCTAGGTGTTAGGTGCAGTATGAGCGTTGTTAAGTGCCCTAGATGTTAGGTGTAGCATGATTGTTGTTAAGTGCCCTTGGTGTTAGGTGCAGTATGAGCGTTAAGTGCCTTAGGTGTTAGGTGTAGTATGATCGTCGTTAAGTGCCCTAGGTGTTAGGTGCAGTATGAGTGTTGTTAAGTGCCCTAGTTATTAGGTGCATTATGATCGTTGTTAAGTGCCCTAGGTGTTAGGTGCAGTATGAGCGTTGTTAAGTGCCCTAGATGTTAGGTGTAGCATGATTGTTGTTAAGTGCCCTAGGTGTTAGGTGCAGTATGAGCGTTGTTAAGTGCCTTAGGTGTTAGGTGTAGTATGATTGTTGTTAAGTGCCCTAGGTGTTAGGTGCAGTATGAGCATTGTTAAGTGCCCTAGGTGTTACGTGCAGTATGATCATTGTTAAGTGCCTTAGGTGTTAGGTGCAGTATGATCGTTGTTAAGTTCCTTAGGTGTTAGGTGCAGTATGAGCGTTGTTAAGTGCCTAGGTGTTAGGTGTAGTATGATTGTTGTTAAGTGCCTTAGGTGTTAGGTGCAGTATGAGCATTGTTAAGTGCCTTAGGTGTTAGGTGCAGTATGATCGTTGTTAAGTGCCCTAGGTGTTAGGTGCAGTATGAGCATTGTTAAGTGCCCTAGGTGTTAGGTGCAGTATGAGTGTTGTTAAGTGCCCTAGTTATTAGGTGCATTATGATCGTTGTTAAGTGCCCTAGGTGTTAGGTGCAGTATGAGCATTGTTAAGTGCCCTAGATGTTAAGTGTAGTATGATTGTTGTTAAGTGCCCTAGGTGTCAGGTGCAGTATGATTGTTGTTAAGTGCCCTAGGTGTTAGGTGTAGTATGATTTAAGTGCCTTAGGTGTTAGGTGTAGTATGATCGTTGTTAAGTGCCCCAGGTGTTATGTGCAGTATGATCGTTGTTAAGTGCCCTAGGTGTTAGGTGTAGTATGATTGTTGTTAAGTGCCCTAGGTGTTAGGTGCAGTATGAGTGTTGTTAAGTGCCCTAGTTGTTAGGTGCAGTATGATTGTTGTTAAGTGCCCTAGGTGTTAGGTGCAGTATGAGCGTTGTTAAGTGCCCTAGTTGTTAGGTGCAATATGATCGTTGTTAAGTGACTTAGGTGTTAGGTGCAGTATGATCGTTGTTAAGTGCCCTAGGTGTTAGGTGTAGTATGATTGTTGTTAAGTGCCTTAGGTGTTAGGTGTAGTATGATCATTGTTAAGTGCCCTAGGTGTTAGGTGCAGTATGAGCAGTGTTAAGTGCCTTAAGTGTTAGGTGCAGTATGAGCGTTGTTAAGTGCCTTAGGTGTTAGATGAAGTATGATCGTTGTTAAGTGCCCTAGGTGTTAGGTGTAGTATGATTGTTGTTAAGTGCCCTAGGTGTTAGGTGCAGTATGAGCATTGTTAATTTCCCTAGGTGTTAGGTGCAATATGATCGTTGTTAAGTGCCGTTGGTGTTAGGTGTAGTATGATTGTTGTTAAGTGCCCTAGGTGTTAGGTGCAGTGTGAGCATTGTTAAGTGCCTTAGGTGTTAGGTGCAGTATGAGCATTGTTAAGTGCCCTAGGTGTTAGGTGCAGTATGATTGTTGTTAAGTGCCCTAGGTGTTAGGTGCATTATGAGCGTTCTTGAATGCCTGTGGTGTTACGTGCATTATGATCGTTGTTAAGTACCCTTGGTGTTAGGTGTAGTATGATCATTGTTAAATGCCCTGCGTGTTAGGTGCATTATGATCATTGTTAAGTGCCTTAGGTGTTAGGTGCATTATGATCGTTGTGAAGTGCCCTAGGAGTTAGGTGTAGTATGATTGTTGTTAAGTGCCGTAGGTGTTAGGTGCAGTATGAGCATTGTTAAGTGCCCTAGGTGTTAGGTGTAGTATGATCGCTGTTAAATGTCATGGGTGTTAGGTGCATTATGATCATTGTTAAGTGCCCTAGGTGTTAGGTGCATTATGATCGTTGTTAACTGCTCTAGGTGTTAGGTGTAGTATGAGCGTTGTTAAGTGCCCTAGATGTTAGGGTAGTATGATTGTTGTTAAGTGCCCTAGGTGTTAGGTGCAGTATGATCATTGTTAAGTGCCCTAGGTGCTAGGTGCATTATGATCATTGTTAAGTGCCCTAGGTTTAGGAGTAGTATGATCATTGTTAAGTGCCTTAGGTGTTAGGTGAAGTATGATCGTTGTTAAGTGCCCTAGGTGTTATGTGTAGTATGATTGTTGTTAAGTGCCCTAGGTGTTAGGTGCAGTATGAGTATTGTTAATTGCCTTAGGTGTTAGGTGTAGTATTATTGTTGTTAAGTGCCCTAGGTGTTAGGTGCAGTATGATCGTTGTTAAGTGCCTTGGGTGTTAGGTGCAGTATGATCGTTGTTAAGTACCCTAGGTGTTAGGTGTAGTATGATTGTTGTTAAGTGCCCTAGGTGTTAGGTGCAGTATGAGCGTTGTTAAGTGCCCTAGGTGTTAGGTGCATTATGATCGTTGTTAAGTGCCCAAGGTGTTAGGTGCAGTATGAGCATTGTTAAGTGCCCTATTTGTTAGGTGTAGTATAATTGTCGTTAAGTGCCCTAGGTGTTAGGTGTAGTATGAACATTGTTAAGTGCCCTAGGTGTTAGGTGCATTATGATCGTTGTTAAGTGCCCTAGGTGTTAGGTGTAGTATGATCGTTGTTAAATGCCCTGGGTGTTAGTTGCATTATGATCATTGTTAAGTGTCCTAGGTGTTAAGTGCAGTATGAGCATTGTTAATTGCCCTAGGTGTTAGGTGTAGTATTATTGTTGTTAAGTGCCCTAGGTGTTAGGTGCAGTATGATCGTTGTTAAGTGCCTTGGGTGTTAGGTGCAGTATGATCGTTGTTAAGTGCCCTAGGTGTTAGGTGTAGTATGATTGTTGTTAAGTGCCCTAGGTGTTAGGTGCAGTATGAGCGTTGTTAAGTGCCCTAGGTGTTAGGTGCATTATGATCGTTGTTAAGTGCCCAAGGTGTTAGGTGCAGTATGAGCGTTGTTAAGTGCCCTATTTGTTAGGTGTAGTATAATTGTTGTTAAGTGCCCTAGGTGTTAGGTGTAGTATGATCATTGTTAAGTGCCCTAGGTGTTAGGTGCATTATGATCGTTGTTAAGTGCCCTAGGTGTTAGGTGTAGTATGATCATTGTTAAATGCCCTGGGTGTTAGGTGCATTATGATCGTTGTTAAGTGTCCTAGGTGTTAAGTGCAGTATGAGCATTGTTAAGTGCCCAAGGTGTTAGGTGGAGTATGATCATTGTTAAGTGCCTAGGTGTTAGGTGCATTATGATCGTTGTTAAGTGCCCTAGGTGTTAGGTGTAGTATGATCATTGTTAAGTGCCCTAGGTGTTAGGTGCATTATGATCGTTGTTAAGTGCCCTAGGTGTTAGGTGTAGTATGATCATTGTTAAATGCTCTGGGTGTTAGGTGCAGTATGAGCATTGTTAAGTGCCCTAGGTGTTAGGTGCAGTTTGATCCTTGTTACATTCCCTAGCTGATGTTAGGTGTAGTATGATCATTGATAAATGCCTTAGGTGTTAGGTGCAGTATGATCTCTGTTAAGTGCCCTAGGTGTTAGGTGTAGTATGATCATTGTTAAGTGCCTTAGGTGTTAGGTGCAGTAGGAGCATTGTTAAATGCCCTAGGTGTTAGGTGTAGTATGATCGTTGTTAAATACCGTGGGTGTTAGGTGCAGTATGATCGTTGTTAAGTGCCTTAGGTGTTAGGCGCAGTATGATTGTTGTTATGTGCCTTAGGTGTTAGGTGCATTATGAGCGTTGTTAAGTACCCTAGGTGTTAGGTGCATTATGATCATTGTTTAGTGCCTCAGGTGTTAGGTGCAGTATGAGCGTTGTTAAGTGCCCTACGTGTTAGGTGCAGTATGATCGTTGTTAAGTGCCCTAGGTGTTAGGTGTAGTATGATCGTTGTTAAGTGCCTTAAGTGTTAGGTGTAGTATGATCGTTGTTAAATACCCTGGGTGTTAGGTGCAGTATGAGCGTTGTTAAGTTCCCTAGGTATTAGGTGCAGTATGAGCGTTGTTAAGTGCCCTAGGTGTTAGGTGTAGAATGATTGTTGTTAAGTGCCCTAGGTGTTGGTGCAGTATGATCGTTTTTAAGTGCCTTAGGTGTTAGGTGCATTATGAGCGTTGTTAAGTGCCCTAGGTGTTAGGTGTATTATGATCGTTGTTAAGTGCCCTTGGTGTTAGGTGTAGTATGATCGTTGTTAAATGCCCTGCGTGTTAGGTGTATTATGATCGTTGTTAAGTGCCTTAGGTGTTAGGTGCATTATGATCGTTGTTAAGTGCCCTAGGTGTTAGGTGTAGTATGAGCGTTGTTAACTGCCCTAGATGTTAGGTGTAGTATGATCATTGTTAAGTGCCTTAGGTGTTAGGTGTAATAGGATCGTTGTTAAATGCCCTGGGTGTTAGGTGCAGTATGATCGTTGTTAAGTGCCTTAGGTGTTAGGTGCAGTATGATCGTTGTTAAGTGCCCTAGGTGTTACGTATAGTATGATTGTTGTTAAGTGCCCTAGGTGTTAGGTGCAGTATGAGTGTTGTTAATTGCCCTAGGTGTTAGGTGTGGTATGATTGTTGTTAAGTGCCCTAGGTGTTAGGTGCAGTATGATCATTGTTAAGTGCCTTAGGTGTTAGGTGCAGTATGATCGTTGTTAAGTGCCCTAGGTGTTATGTGTAGTATGATTGTTGTTAAGTGCCCTAGGTGTTAGGTGCAGTATGAGTGTTGTTAATTGCCCTAGGTGTTAGGTGTAGTATGATTGTTGTTAAGTGCACTAGGTGTTAGGTGCAGTATGAGCGTTGTTAAGTGCCCTAGGTGTTAGGTGTATTATGATCATTGTTAAGTGCCCTAGGTGTTAGTTGTAGTATGATTGTTGTTAAATGCCCTGGGTGTCAGGTGCATTATGATCATTGTTAAGTGCCCTAGGTGTTAGGTGCAGTTTGAGCATTGTTAAGTGCCCAAGGTGTTAGGTGGAGTATGATCATTGTTAAGTGCCTAGGTGTTAGGTGCATTATGATCATTGTTAAGTGCCCTAGGTGTTAGGTGTAGTATGATCATTGTTAAATGCTCTGGGTGTTAGGTGCAGTATGATCATTGTTAAATGCCTTGGGTGTTAAGTGCAGTATTATCATTAAGTGTCCTAAGTATTAGGTGCAGTATGATCCTTGTTACGTGCCCTAGGTGATGTTAGGTGTAATATGATCATTGCTAAATGCCTTGGGTGTTAGGTGCATTATGATCATTGTTAAGTGCCCTAGGTGTTAGGTGTAGTATGATTGTTGGTAAGTGCCCTAGGTGTTAGGTGTAGTATGATCGTTGTTAAGTGCCTTAGGTGTTAGGTGCAGTATGAGTGTTGATAAGTGCCCTAGGTGTTAGGTGTAGTATGATCGTTGTTAAATGCCATGGGTGTTAGGTGCATTATGATCATTGTTAAGTGCCCTAGGTGTTAGGTGCATTATGATCGTTGTTAAGTGCCCTAGGTGTTAGATATAGTATGAGCATTGTTAAGTGCCCTAGATGTTAGGTGTAATATGATTGTTGTTAAGTGCCTTAGGTGTTAGGTGCAGTATGAGCATTAAGTGCCCTAGGTGTTAGGTGTAGTATGATCATTGTTAAGTGCCTTAGGTGTGAGGTGTAATATGATTGTTGTTAAATGCCCTGGGTGTTAGGTGCAGTATGATTGTTGTTAAGTGCTTTAGGTGTTAGGTGCAGTATGATCGTTGCTAAGTGCCCTAGGTGTTACGTGTAGTATGATTGTTGTTAAGTGCCCTAGGTGTTAGGTGCAGTATGAGCATTGTTAAGTGCTCTAGGTATTAGGTATGGTATGATTGTTGTTAAGTGCCCTAGGTGTTAGGTGCAGTATGATCATTGTTAAGTGCCTTAGGTGTTAGGTGCAGTATGATCGTTGTTAAGTGCCCTAGGTGGTATGTGTAGTATGATTGTTGTTAAGTGCCCTAGGTGTTAGGTGCAGTATGATCATTGTTAAGTGCCTTGGGTGTTAGGTGCAGTATGATCGTTGTTAAGTGCCCTAGGTGTTAGGTGTAGTATGATTGTTGTTAAGTGCCCTAGGTGTTAGGTGCAGTATGAGCATTGTAAAGTGCCCTATTTGTTAGGTGTAGTATGATTGTTGTTAAGTGCCCTAGGTGTTAGGTGCATTATGATCGTTGTTAAGTGCCCTAGGTGTTAGTTGTAGTATGATTGTTGTTAAATGCCCTGGGTGTTAGGTGCATTATGATTGTTGTTAAGTGCCCTCGGTGTTAGGTGCAGTTTGAGCATGTTTAAGTGCCCATGGTGTTAGGTGGAGTATGATCATTGTTAAGTGCCTAGGTGTTAGGTGCATTATGATCGTTAAGTGCCCTAGGTGTTAGGTGTAGTATGATCATTGTTAAATGCTCTGGGTGTTAGGTGCAGTATGATCATTGTTAAATGCCTTGGGTGTTAAGTGCAGTATTATCGTTAAGTGCCCTAGGTATTAGGTGCAGTATGATCCTTGTTACTTGCCCTAGGTGATGTTAGGTGTAATATGATCATTGCTAAATGTCTTGGGTGTTAGGTGCAGTATGATCATTGTTAAGCACCCTAGGTATTACGTGTAGTATGAGCGTTGTTAAGTGCCCAAGGTGTTAGGTGGAGTATGATTGTTGTTAAGTGCCCTAGTTGTTAGGTGCAGTATGATAGTAATTTAAATACCGTACGTTTTAGGTGTAGTACAATAGTTATTAAATGCACTAGGTGTTAGCTGCAGTATGATCATTGTTAAGTGCCTTAGGTGTTAGGTGCAGTATGATCGTTGTTAAGTGCCCTAGGTGTTAGGTGTTGTATGATCGTTGTTAAGTGCTCTAGGTGTTAGGTGCAGTATGATCATTTTTAAGTGCCCTAGGTGTTAGGTGCAGTATGATCATTGTTAAGTGCCCTAGGTGTTAAATGCAGTATGATCATTGCTAAGTGCCCTAGTTGTTGGGTGCAGTATGATAGTATTTTAAATTCCCTAGGTTTTAGGTGCAGTCTGATAGTTATTAAATGCATTAGGTGTAGTAGGGTCATTATTAAATGCCGTGAGTGTTAGGTGCAGTATGATAGCTATTAAATGCACTATGTGTTAGCTGCCGTATTATTGTTGTTAACTGCCTTAGGTGTTAGGTGCAGTATAATCGTTGTTGGGTGCCCTAGGTGCAAGGTGCAGTATAATAGTTATCAAATGCCCTAGGTGTTAGGTGAAGTATGATAGTTATTAAATGCCCTAGGTGTTAGGTGCAGTATGATAGTTATTAAATTCTCTAGGTGTTAGGTGCAGTATGATAGTTATTAAATGCCCTAGGTGTTAGATGCAGTATGATAGTTATTAATTGCACTAGGAATTAAATGCAGTATGATCGTTATTAAATGCCCTAGCTGTTAGGTGCAGTATGATAGTTATTAAATGCCCTAGGTGTTAGGTGCTGTATAATAGTTATTATTAAATGTACTAAGTGTTAGGTGCAGTACAATAGTTGTTTAATGCCCTTGGTGTTAGGTGCAGTATGATACTTGTTAAATGTCCTGGGCTAGCTAAATGCTTATGTGTGTGTGTGTATATATATATATATATATATATATATATATATATATATATATATATATATATATATATATATATATATATATATATATATATATATATATATATATATATATATATATATATAGATATGCAAAAAAGTCCCAAACCAAAGTGAGCAAAATCCAAAGATATAAATCAAAAAAAATTCCAGGGTATGGAGACAGGCACTCTATTAAAGATTCCACAAGTCTCTTTATTATTCCAATTCCACAAAAATGTACTGTGTAAGCGCTTTTGTAAAAAAATTACTTCCTGAGATACATCATAACACTTAATTAAAGAGTTTTTATACCATACCTAATCAACACAAACCAGTTTCCCTCCAAAATATTTAAAGGTACATACATATTTAAAACTATTGTTCATTCATATAATGAGTCAATTTAACATAAAAGACAAGTTCAGTAACATGCTAAAACATAATAATAATAATAATAATAATAATAATAATAATAATAATAATACAAAGGAGGACCAGTAGTAGTTTTAGACTCTGAGTACTATAATACTGAAATGCTGTTGATGTTAGCAGATGTTTATACTTATCAAATTGTCTCTTTGGACATTGCTTATGACATGTATGAAAGTCTTAATAGGACTCTGCAGGAGAGTGTGCAAATAGGTGTTATTAATAAAGATCTGTTTAATTTTTTTCATTTTGAGAAACCCTTAATACCCCGAATACATGGGCTACCCAAAATCCATAAAAACCCACACGTCCGAAATTCAGACCGATAGTGGCAGTAGCAGGCTGGCTTATTGAGCCAATTTGTATTAATATAGATAATCAGTTGAAAGTGGTGTTAAATAAGTGCCCTACTATACTTAGAGATACTCAACATGTTCTTAATGACTTACATGAAATATGTGGAGGTTCAGAGGGAAAGAAATTTGACTGGTTAGTGACTTTGGATTTCATGTCTCTTTTTACATGTATACCAAATTCTGACGGACTAGAAATGGTGAGAGCATCCCTTATGAGACATGGAAAGCATCAGAACAGTCAAATAGATTTTTTATGTATGTTGCTGGAAATAATTTTAGAGCATAACATCTTTCTCTTCAATGACAAGCGTTACAGGCAAATAGCTGGAGTAGCGATGGGCACTAGTTGTGCTAACTGTTATGCCAACCTGGTAATGGATGAGTGGGAACACCATCATATACTCTCAAAAGGGAATGCACAGATCAGGATATATAGACGCTTTGTGGATGATCTGTTTATTGGGTGGAAGGGTAGTGAAGAAGCACTGGATGAATTATTTACAGAATTAAACAACACTAATAATTTTCTACAATTTACTACCAAGAAGTCGAGGTTAGAAATCAACTTCTTGGATGTAGTAGTGCAACAAAGCAGTGCAGGTATTGAAACCAGGATGTATAGAAAAAAATGTTATCAACCCTCTTATTTACATAGGGATAGCATGCACCCACCCCATATTTTCTCAAATATAATAAAGGGACAAGGACTCAGATTGTCACTCCTTACAGCTAGTGATGACAAATTCTTTGTTAATCTGGTAGATTTGAAGAAGGAACTCCAAGGAAGAGGGTACATTAAAAGCCAAATAAATTCAGTATATGAACAGATTAAGGCTGAGAGGCATGGAAGAGGCAAGCCAATTTTCTCGATGAAAGTAGTTGGTATAGATAAAGATGATGCCACAGACATAAGAATCCCATTAGTTATTTCATATACCCAGGAAATAGGTAGTGTGAAAAGCATTATAAACAAGACTTGGCACATTTTACTCATTGATGAGCAAACTGAAAGGTGGGTAGGGCAGAAGCCTAAATTCACATATAAAAACAGGAAAAGTCTTAAACAGCAACTGTGTTATCCAACGTCTAATGTAATCACCCATGAATTGGAAAGAGGTACAAGGAAGTGTGGCAAATGCAATTACTGCAAATATATTGATACATCTAGTTTTTTAGGCACCCCAAAAACAGATATTTATTGGAGATTAGAGCTAAAGCCGATTGCAATAGTAAATACTTAGTTTATTTAGCCTCCTGTGTTAAATGTTATAAATATTATGTTAGCAAAACTAACCGCCATCTCAAAACCAGGATTAGAGACCACCTTTATTGCAGAAAAAGGGGAGAAGAATATAGTGAAATTGGCTAAACATACTATATCTATGGGGAATGAACACACGTTCTTATTCCAAGTACTTCATGTACAATATGCCAGTGAAAGACTTGGTGATTTAGTAAATGACACAGAACAAACAGAACTGAAATGGATTTCTAGGCTCAGAGCTCATAGAGGGTATGGGATGAATGATACACAATCCCTCTTATCTGTCTTAAGAAATATGAATATTAAGAAATCAGTTTACGTGGCATAGGTTGTATGAAAACTTTTTATAATTATATGTTTTAGCATGTTACTGAACTTGTCTTTTATGTTAAATTGATTCATTATATGAATGAACAATAGTTTTAAATATGTATGTACCTTTAAATATTTTGGTGGGAAACTGGTTTGTGTGGATTAGGTATGGTATAAAAACTGAGCCTTTTATTAAGTGTTATGATGTGTCTGAGGAAGTAATTTTTTACGAAAGCGCTTACACAGTACATTTTTGTGGAACTGGAATAATAAACAGACTTGTGGAATCTTTAATAGTGTGCCTGTCTCCATACCCTGGGATTTTTTCTGATATATATATATATACATACAGATGAACTATATCTCGGAGATAACATTCTTAAGGCATACTATAACTGTCTTGTTGTCACGTTAGTTTTGAATCTATTAAACTACTTCATTAGCAAATCCAATTTTGCCCAGCTGTTTAAATAATAGCTGGTGGTCCACAGTTTCAAAGGAACACTAATGATCCAGGAAAATGGCACCTGTGTGTAGTCCATTTTCCATACTGTATTAAGTTTGGTTAATTAAATCATATAGTGCTGTTAGTGTACTGCAGCTGGGAAAGAGTCCGTTGTTTGTCTGTGAGTATGCCATACTTTTGAATATATTCTAATACTTGCCTGTTGATTAGCTTTTCCAGAATTTTAGCAAAAGGACAGGAGCTGGCATTTGGCCATATCTGAGTGACTTCGGTAGGAATAGCTATTTTGAGGAGGGGCAATATTAATGAGAGTTTATAACTGACTGGAACAGATTGGTATTGAGGGTGAGACTAAATATATGCTTTAATTGGCAGCTCTGAACTGTAATACCTATTCTTAGCAATCTGGGCTTTGATATGTAGAATATGAAGTGGTGGTCCATTTTATCTAATAATTCTTCAATGTCCTTTTTTTTCAGAAAAGATTTGAAAGTAGAAAGATAGGTAGGAAATATATTTGTGAATGAGGAGGGGGTTAAGGGTGGGTTGAGAGAATTTTGTTGAAGTGGAGGAAATGCTGACTTAGTTCATTAATATTTTCATGACAGCCTGTGCATTGGTAGTTAAGTTTTGAAAATATTTTATTCATACTTATTTTTCTAATCACCTACCACAGCCTTTTTGGTTCCTTGAGTAGATTAGTTGGCAGAGAGCATAGGTAGGACAATTTAGCTTGACTGGTATTGATTCTAATGCTGCCTGTTAGCTTTTGAGAGTGTTGTCTTTTAGTATTAATACAAATGTCCTGTTTTTATTGTAGCTACATTTTGTCTATGTTTTAATTTGTGTTTTTAGATTGCTTGTTTACCGATGATTTTCTTATGGGGGGATCATTGTTTTGTACATGGATTTACTTACGCTGTATGGGCATTAGGATATCACAGAAAGTTGAGAATACCTTTCTTGGATCTTAATTGTACATCTACTCCCAGTTTATGAACTGAAGCTGTTTTTCTCATAGGGATTATTGGCTTTGGGAATGGTATCGGTTAGCATGAGTCTGGGAGGTAGTTTTTTCCATTTTAAATATCTAGTTAGTAGGAATTGGACAATTGTCACATTGAGGGTGGGGCTATATGAAGGGCTGATAAGTTACCAGATTTGTTAGATAACTACATTTAGAATTACGATTTTGGCCTATCGTAGGATTAGGTTTAGTACATTCTTCCACAAGCTAGATCAAGCTGTTTCCTACTAGTTCCCTGTTTATTTGTCATGTTGTCTGACATTTCAAATCAACATTTAGGTCTCTGACTATTATTAGTTTGTGTAATTTGGTTTTGGATAGCATAACATTCAAGATCTCTTGTATTAGGCTCATGGAAGATGGAGGTGCAATATCTACTATAGTAATTGCTATCAAGTATCTCCTTTAATTTTTGTTCTGTTTGGACTACATGCGCATATCACATCATTAGTTGCAATTAATTTGGTGAAGAGATTGACGTCTTTATCATCTAGTGCTATTACATCTCCCTGACTCTCCAACCTGGCTGATTATCTCTGAAGATGTGTATCCGTCTTTAGACAAGATTCAATAACAGATATTATTTTGATGTCAAATGTGGATAACCAAACTTTCAGTTATGCTTATTTGTTATTTAGGCTTGCTATGCCATATACACTAAAAGTAGTTATTTTACTTTTTACTGTGTACTCTTGAACAGTTATGGGGAGAATGGAATCTGAGTTATTGTTTGTAGTCTGTGGAGCAGAGACTGGACATGGATTTAACTGCATGCTTCCTACTTGTACTATCAGTAGGACTATGCAACTATGAATACATTTGTGGGTATACATTAAGACAGAAACTGAGCATTGTTTTGACAGTGGTGATATAATTACACCTTCTGGTGGGTGACTGGATTGTAGGTAAATTGAGCTCTGCACCATATGTGCAGGTTGACATAACTGTTAGGGTTTGTCTTAGAGCCTCTGTTTTGTTGTGTTATTTTGGGTTCAGGGAATGGATACGCCAAGAGGACATACTATGCTCATTTAGTACATGGATGAATGATTGCATGAAATAAAACAGTTTATACATACTGCAAGCGAAGAGAGTGAAAGAGTAGAATGGTTAAAACTGACATGGTACAGAAAACTATTGTAGCAAAGTAGAGGGAGAATAGAAGGGTTAGCACTGCAGTAGCAGAGGAAAGTTCTGGAGTGGATGGGAATGTAGTTTATCAAACACAAAAGTTAAGGAACAGAGAGGAAGAAAATAAGTGCAGCAGAGTAGTTTTGATAGCTCAATTAGGCTGGTAAAATCTTTCAGGACTCCTAATGTCCTTACTTGTGGTGGTGGTGGTGGGGGGGCAAATGGGCTATCACATCTAGGGCATGTTTCTTGTCCTTCCACGGATTACAGCTGTTCTTTCTACCTTTGAGGCTGCCAGAATAAAAAAAAAATAGGAGTAGAATACTAAGAATTGGCTATACTGTCCTGCAATTTATACACAGCTGTTTAGTGTTGTTGCAGAGTAATTATATTCTTTTTAGAAAGTATCTCAATATGGGACAAATGCTTGTCCCTTCACTGGAAGCATTGTGTTGTACTGCAGTGGTGTGAGTGTGTGAACTTTCCAAGAAGGAGGAATCACATACTCAGTTCCACCTCTCCAAGCATCCTGACTGGAGGTTTAAGGAGTCCTCTGCTTTGGCACTGCCATACTTGTACTGTGGGTCAAAGTGCACCAGACCTCCTCATTACTGTAGTCCTGAAGTAGAACCACAACCACAGTACCACACAACTAAAAATACAAAGGTTTTCTTACAAGATAGACCAAAAGCAAACTTTGCATGTAAGGCAGGTGCACTGGGCCAGGAAAACACACATAAAGTAAAAAAATAGAGGCCAGCACCTTAAGAGTGATAACTCGGTTTAATGCAAATAGTATAAAATCAGACCGGTTTCGGCAGTCTTTGCCTTCATCAGTGATTCCTGATGAAGAATCACTGATGAAGGCAAAGACTGCTGAAACCAGTCTGATCTTTTACTATTTGCATTAAACCGAGTTATCACTCTTAAGGTGCTGGCCTCTATCTTTTTACTTTTTGCTGCATTGATGAAGGCAAAGGCTGCCGGAACTGGTCTGATTTTTTACTATTTGCATTAAACTGATTTATCACTCTTAAGGTGCTGGCCTCTATTTTTTTTTTTACTTTTCATTGTTGTTGTCTTTCGGCTTTTCTCGGTTAGGGGTCGCCACAGTGGAACTCCGGTCTGCTAATGATTGGCAGTAGATTTTCATGAACGCCGAGGTGCCAGCTCGATGTTCAATCTTCAATGAAGGCATGCCCATTTACGCATGTCTTTCGAATGCCCACCCAACCGCTGGGACATGCAGACTCCACACAGAAGGCACTCCCCGCACTCCAGCCAAGAATCGAACGGGAGAACCTCTTGCTGTGAGGCAACAATGCTACCACTGCACCAATCTATTTTTTTGACTTTTTGTTGTAAGATAAAAATAGGTGATGTTCCCTAACAATTACACTTTCCAGATGAACTGGATTAGCTCAATAGAATTTTATAAATCATATTTAGCTGAATGGTTTTCATTTGTATGTTTACAAATGACCATTATATTATGTTTAGGGATCTGCAGTGATGCTTGTGGAATGAATGGCAGATTGCATAGTTTGTTACTTTGTTACAGGCCATGTCAAGCATTGAAATGCAATATTGTGGCATGGATGTGAACAAAATATGAATAATATATCATCTCTGGTATTACTGAGGTAGTGTTTTATTTTGATTCACTGGATAGATATTGTTTTGCCTGCTCCAAGAATTTTATTTTTTCTGAAACAGTGGTATTAAAGGGCAACCACACCCACAGACTCAAAAAACATGTTTATTTCATCATGGTTTGGTGTTTCTTACATTTTAACACCACTCTGAGACTATTTAGAGCTTTTTAGATATTTTTATATGCAATTTCTGACTCTGACGACATGGGGACTGGCATCTTGAAATAATTCTGACTGTTTAGTCTGCCTCTAAGTATCCCAGAATGCATTGTAAATTGCATCAGATCTGTCACGTTTTCCCTAAAGCTGCTGTCAGTGCACTGATTTTACAGGCATTCACTGTTGTGTTATAGTCACCTACTTTTGGTTAAAATTTTATCCTTTTTCAATGACTACTTCAAACATAAGCAAATGCTACAGAACTGAATTGAAAAGTGCATTTTATTGCTCTTTCTTCTTAGAAATGCTAACTTGATTTCTTTTGTGAAGGCTGAAATCTGGTTGTTCAAGGTATCTCACCTCCGCCTTCACACCTACCTTCCCTAGCTGTCAAAGAGCTAAGGGTAATTTGACCCATTATCTGTATGTGATTGACAGCTCACAGCAGGTGACCAGACTAATGTACTGTTTTCTTGTCAGCCTTTCCTTCCTTAGAGTGGAAGACTTTTTTTGTTGCACTCCTCCTGTCAAATTTAGAACCAAGCTCCATAGCACTGGGAATAATCACTGTTTTGCAAAGCATCATACTCCCACTTATTTTTCCTTCCTGTTTGGTTAAATAGCCAACAAATGATGAACTATAAACATGAAATATTTCACAGACTAGCATAATAGCACCCACATGCTTTTTTAAGTGGTAATTTAAGAAAATTACGGTATTGCATACTTCTTGTAATCTGATGTAGTGTTGTCAATTAATTGTGACAGACATCTGCTTCTTATGTAAAAACATGCAATTAATGTCTACGCATGGTCATTGCAAATTTATGCTCTTAGTTTTTGCAGCTGTTACTGTGCTTCTGCCTGTACTTTGTCACATATTGGTAGTGCACTTCAGAAAAGTGAGATTATAGTTTGACATTTTTGCTAGCTTAAGAGTGGGCTGGGCAAGGCAGCTCTGACATCACAATGTGGGAGGTCCACTGGCTCTTCTATACAGCATGCAAGTCAGGCAGGGATTACATCACTTTGGGGGAGGAAACTTTAGTAGTTAGAGCAAGAGTTCTGGCAGATGTGACATCATCATTTCAGAGCCAGCTAGAGGTTTTTCAACTTGGTTTTCAAAGTGAAAGTAAAATAGTACAGAAAGGTAGGAAGCCTAACAGGGAAAACTGTTTTGTGGATTAGTTTTTAAAGCTGCATGGGTGATTTTTTTGAGATTGTATCAATGAACAGGGACTAAAAGAGACAGCAGGTTGAGCAATCTGCTTTAATATCCCGTTGTTGTCCTTTAATGTGAATATCGGACTTAAGATGCTAGACTACGACAATTCCAAGATATTTTGTTGAGGGTACTATTGTATGCTTGTTTCTCCTCTGGAAGCATTGTTTTGCAGTGCAGTGGCATGTCCGTGTGTGAATCATCCAAGAAGGAGGAATCACATACTCAGTTCCACCTCCCTAGGCATCCTGACTGGGATTCAAGGAATGTTGTGTCTTGGCACTTGCACACCATTTAGACACAAGCTGTAAGTCAAAGACATATGAACATTTCCCTAAAAAGGAAGACCTGCTCATGTGTTGTTTACTTTTAGTTTAACAATCACCAATTCCCCAGTCCCATTTCTCCAATTTATGATTGCCCTGCCTGTGTTTGCTGTTAATATACTTGAACTACAAAATGTAAGTTCAAATTCATGTCTGTATTATTCACTGTATTAGAATGCTTCTCCTTTACTCACAATTTTGCAATTATGGAGTTAGTGTATTTAAATAAGGGGGCTGTGGTTGACGTGGACTCTTCCTCATGGGTGTCACAGAGTTTGGGCTTTGTTTCTGATAGGTGCTTCTCAATTATTTGTGAATATTTAGAGGATTTTACATCAATCATTTGTAGTGGAACCATTTGTGAGTATCCAAGGGTAAGATTTTGATTTGATCTGCTCTATATAGATTGGGGAAAGGGCATCAGGTACTGAAAGAGGGGTAAACACTGACAAACAATCTGATTTGAAGTACTGTGTTATATCATCTAGTAATGATAGATTTTTAGTGTAGATCACCCAGCATAAATCTTCTAGATAATATATTTTTTAAATTCTCTACATAACAATTTATAATTTCTGCATAATAATATCTATATCAATTCTCTCAGCAAGCTTCCCTCATACAATATACTGATAATTCTGCCCTAATATGTACTTCAGATAACTGCATACATCTTCAGAGAATTACTCAAGAAGCCTTTATCTCTGTTGAAAGCTGGATGCTGGATAATCCCCTGCTACTAACCCCCCCCTCCAAAAAAAAATAATTTCCTCTTTTTTCCAACATTCCATTTCCATGAAAAAAAAACAACTTTCACATTTCTTCCTTAAATAATACCTTGACTGAACTTACCTCACATACAAAACTACTTGGCATGACAATAGCTGAGAATATTATATTTGTTTTGCATATCTACAACAGCATCAAGAAAGCCCATTAAAAACTAGGTACCCTTGACAGAGTAAAGAAATTACGGTACTTATGTATTATCGCAACCATGCATTCTCACAACAACATTATCTGCTACTCCATTCATTTATTTCACCCTGTCCAATTTTTCTTTGTCTTTTTAACTTCTCTTAAAGCCTTTGAGTTACCTGAATGAGAAGGATTCAATCCATACATTGTTCCAAGCAAATTGTTAGCAAAAATTTCAGACAAGTTTCTTCACAAGAATGTAGACATATTTGTAGAATATGGCACACTACTTCCTTTGCTAGATATTCACTCAGTGAAATAATCAGACAATTGTACTTCTACTGAGAAGTCAGAGGATAATTAAAGCAAACTGTGAATGAACAAAATCACAGCTACAGACCATGAACAAACCAGTATGTATTAAAAGTCAGCACAAAGTTATTTTTTGCAGAGTGCTGCACTTGGTACATTTCTGCCGCTTAATTATTCAAACCGATATACATACCAACTCCGAGATTGCAGTACAGTACTTACTCAGGTAACTCAAAGGCTTTAAGAGAAGTTAAAAAGACAAAGAAAATCCTGGCAGGGTCAAAACTATGAACTGAGTAGTAGATAACATGGTTGGGAGAATGTGCGGTTGCGATAACACATAATAATGTGGTTGCAAGAATGTGTGGTTGCGATAATACATAAGTACTGAAATTCCTTACAAACTCCGCCAAGGTAAGTCTAGTTACCATTCCCCTCTTACCTTCTATCATACATGGAGCCTGTGTCATGACCAGCCTACAAGCCTCTCTTAGTTCTAAACCTGAACAATGCTAAAACAAAGTTGCCAGAGTTGCTTATGTAAAACCTTACCAAACCCACCACTGTTTAGCAATAAAACACTTAACTGGCTTGAACTTTCTTACTACCTGTGTTATACCTAGCTCATCTTAACGCAAAAAAATCATCTATGCCCCATTTGCCTGCCCCAGAATTAGACATACACTCCAATACTATCTACCAAGCCATCTCTTTTGGTCAAATGATAAACAACTGATTACTATCTAGAAACCACAATGGGCTGCTGGGGTTGGTCTCTATTCCAATAATGTAGCTAGAACTTGGAATAAAATTTCTGTCCATCAGATCTATTTCACACCTTTATCTTTTCGAATCTCTGCCTCCTAGTTTTGTCTCTGCTCCTCATTTGGGACATCCTTCATCACTTCTTATACCTCCCTTTAAAACAATAAATCACTTAAACTGCTTATTCCCTTCTTAAACTACTATAACTACTTCTAATTAGAATGACCAAATTACTATTACATCACTATAAATTACTCCTACCTATCTTATGCACCACTCATATATCTATAAATTCTCAATGCTATGCTTGCATATTAATATTTGTGAATATCAATACAAATTATATTATACTGACCACTGTGATATGTATTCACTAAAACCACATTATAAAATGTGTTACTGTAAATATTGATTACATTAAATTGTTACCTTGGAGATTTTCTCCCCAGGCCTCCTCTGAAGAGGGACACTTATGCCCATCAAGACATTCACAGTAAACAAATGTCAATAAATAAATAAATAACATTTCAAGTAAATTCTCTTAGGTAAAGCAATTTAAATGTCTGTACTTGTGGATGTGGTGTGTTGTTGGGGTACACACAATTGCATCTACTTTCCAGATTTATTTTTTCAAATACTGTCATTAATCACATCAGACAAAATTCTGTCAATTGTAATACTACTTGGGCTACAATGGGGTAACTAGTCTAAGGTAGATTCTTTCTTAGTTTGTTTGTGAATTTTTGTTGTATTATTATCTGCACATAATCAGATATATTTATTTGCAAGTGTACTACAGATGTCAAGACATTTGTGATAGAGAAATAAATGCCCAGCAACATTGCCTCAACGAACATGGGAAATCAATAAATAAGAGCCCTTTTTAATATTGGACACTCCCCCAGTCCTATCGCATCAGCTCATTCTACTGAGTATAGTGAGATAATTTGGGAAGGCACACCCCCTTATTTTCTTAACTTTGAATTATCTTCTGTTTCTTCCTTTACTATGTAACAAAAAAATCACACTTTATTCAGCTCCTTTTACTGTATTTGTGTCTCATCCTACTTTATTACTTTATTTTGCTTTTGTTGCTTGCTCTTAAAGGTATTCAATTGCATTTATTCTGCTGCATTTATTACTGCTTGTTAGTAGCCTGATTAAATTGTAATTAAATAATAATGCACCCAACAACATCCCCTCGTCCTATCTAAAACTTGCTGCAGATGGTATCGCTCTCCCAATCAGTATCATTATAAACAGATCAATAAAAGAATCCTACGTCCCCAAACTCTGGCACTCAGCCTTCATTCTCCCGCTCCACAAGGGAGGAAAAAATACCTGCATCTCAAACTTCTGCCCTATTGCCTTACTCTCCCCATCTCTAAAATCCTTGAAAAGTGCATCTACCTCCAACTTATGCCATTCCTGACCCAAAATAACCTCCTCACACCCACCCAGCATGGCTTCCGCCCTGGCCACAGCACCAATACAGCCCTAATCTCTTTCTTAGATACTGTTAATAAAGCCTGAGACTCAGGGCAGCTAGTTTCTACTGTTCTACTTGATCTCTCCAAGGCTTTTGACACTATCTCCAACAACCATCTTCTTTACCATCTCTCTAACCTTCACATCTCACCTAAAACTCTTTCCTGGTTTCCCAGCTACCTATCGGACAGATATCAGGCTGTCAAATGGCAAAACACCATCTCTTCCTTCTTACCCACCCCCATCCATCCTCAGTCCTATGCTATTTAACATCTTCATCAATAACTTTCACACTGCTATTCCTGACACCAAAATCATTCAATATATGGATGACTCAACCCTAGTCTGCTCTGCCTCAAACCTCTCTGAACTGCTGTCTAAAACCCAAACTGCCTACTCAAAAACTGAAAACTGGATGCACCAAAACCACCTCTCTCTTAATGCTATCAAGTCCAAAATTCTTCTATTCTCACCCTCTAAGAACTACTCCTTCAATAAAAGCGATTTCAAAATCCTCAGCCAAACAAACACACCTATAGAGGTCGTCCTTTCCGCTAAACTTCTCGGTGTAATTGTTGATGAACAACTAAAGTTCGATATACATGTACAACAAAACATAAAAAAAAAACACCAAAAGCTAGGAATGTATAATAGGAACAACCACTTTATCTCAAACACAACTAGGCACACTCTGGCCTCTACTTTTCTCCTTCCTTCCTTATTATATGGTGCACCTCTCCTAACCAACCCGTCTACCTCTATCACCTCTAAACTAGAAAGCTGCTACAATAAAATCTCTAAATTTGCCTCCAAATCCAAAAACTCCACTCATCACTGCCTCACCCTACAATCCCTGAACTGGCTAGAACTACCAAACTACTTAGATTACCTACAACTCTCCATAGCACACTCACTCGTATTTTATCCTACAAAATGCCATGCTCTAATTAATATCCTTCCACCTTATATTCCCAACAGAGCCCTTAGATCTGAACATCAGAACTTAATTTCTATCCACAAACCTAAACATCCTGCCAGCCAGCTGCTCCTCTCCTATGCCCTGGGAAAAAAATGGAATTCCCTTCATTCCCCACTAAGTACAACCCCAAACACCAAAAATTTCAAGGCCCTACTTTTCAAACACCTGTCTACTAAACGGAAATGCCCCTGCCTCCTCCCTACTTAATCTTGGATCACTTCTAGTATATGAGTCTCCTCATTCTGCCACATTTGCCCTATCCTCCTCCTATAGACATATTCCTACAACTATATCAACCTCTCCTTGCAATCTCCTGCACCTCTATCCCTCTACTTAATTACTTCTACCCCTAGAGCTAGATTTGCTCAACAAAACTGGTAAACACCACCTAATCCTTCTACTCCTACAGCTATACTTGCTCAACAAAACTTGTAAATACTAGACAATCCTTCAACTCCTAGAACTATACTTGCTCAACAAAATGTGTAAATATTGTAAATATTGAGTACTAATTTATATCTCTAATACATGCACTCAAAGCACCACCGCTATTTCTCCATCCCTGAATCTCTTCACTACAGGCAAATTCTATACAACCTTAACTCTCATTTTAGGAATCTCAAATAATTATTGCTTTACTATGCAAATGTAATAAACATAACTTTAATGTAAAAAGCAAAATTTTAATCAATTTCAATATGAATAATGTCTTGTATTCCTGCAATCGTATTCTGTAAACTGTTTAATGCTTTCTAAAATCTTGATTGTGTTGAAATCCTGTATGTAATATAATTTTAAGGCATTCTCCGAGCTTTTCTTCCCGGGCCTCCACTGAAAATGGGCCATGTTGACCCAGTGGACTTCCCCGGTAATCAAACTAGAATAAATAAATAAATATAAATAATAATTGTTATTCTAAGCCTCTTAGTTTTGGTTTAAGGACTTGGGCTTCAGGCCAGTTCTTTTACATTAAGAAGGTTTGTGGTCTGCACTCTTATGGCAGTACAGGGTAGCCTCTGCCCTTCTGAGCTGGGAATTGCTGGGTGAAGGCTTTTTGTGCCTGTTGTTCTGTGTCTTTGTTCTGGTTTAAACACTTGGGTTCCAAACCAGTTATTTTACAAGATTTATGGTCTAAACTCTTGTGGCAGGAAAAGAATACTTGCACCCTTCTAAGCTGGGAATTACTGGTTGAAGGCTCATTGTATCTGTTATTCTGAAAGTGTTTTAGTTCTGGTTTAAGTACTCGGGCTCCAAACCAGTTATTTTACATTAGAAGAGTTGAGGTCTAGACTCTTGTGGCAGGACAGTGTGGCCTACACCATTCTAAGCTGGGAATTGCTGGTGAACGCTTATTGTGCCTGTTATTCTAAGTGTCTGTATTCTGGTTTAAGCACTTGTGTTCTAAACCAGTTACTTTACATTAGGAAGATTTGTGGTTTAAGTTCTTGTGGCAGGAGAGAATAGCCCACACCCTTCCAAGCTGGAAATTGTTGGTTGAAGGTCTATTGTATCTGTTATTCTGAAGTGCCTTAGTTCTGACTTAAGGACTTGGGGTCCAAACCAGTTGTTTTACATTAGGAGGGTTTTTGGTCTAGAATTTTGTGGTGGGAGAGTGTGGCCTACACCTTTTTAAGCTGGGAATTGCTGGTGAATTGCTACTTTATTTAAACTGTGTTTTTGCTGTTGTGACTGTGATTTTATGCACTTTGAATTCCTAGTACTTCTGCATTTTATAGCATAGGCCAGATTCAGACTTGCTGAATCTAGACTGGTATCACTTGAGTATTAAAACCAGCTCTTCACTGAGATACTGAAAGATCTGGTGTATCCATTGCTTCCAACCAACTATAAGTTCCTGTTTTGCTCTCATATTGCACTTTACTTTTAATTTGTATTTGCATTCTATTGTCTTTTTGAATTGACTGAACTGTTTTGGCTACATTTTACTGCATACTGTAGTAGTTCAACTGTAGCATAGCCCAATTCCAGGATTGCTGTTTCTGGGTCTGTTTTGTAACTTCTGAGCATCAAATTCAAGCCATCTTTGTTGGTGAAGGGCTCTTCTGCCCCCTTGTGGGAGGAGAGTGCTGTCTGGGTCCCATCTAATAAAGATGGATTTGACTACAGCTCAAAGAGAGTGCCCTTATTGGCTAGTTTAAGTTAAAAGGGTTATTGCTTGTTTTATTTAAGCTCCGCCTTTGCACTTGTTTGCATGTAGCGCTCCATTGTGCACTGCCACGTAGCAGTGGTTACTGTTGGTGGTTACAGATGCAGACGTTTTGCTTGTTAAATTTATTTTCCCTTAGCACTTTGCTTGTGGTCCTCCAGAAGTTTTTTGCAGCCCTGCTCTACTGTCAGGTGGAACATTATGCCTAGCCTCTATGGTACCAACACACCTCTCACCCACTAGCCATTCCTAAGTGTGACCTCTTTTCTTGACCATATAAATTTACCTAACACTATGGATGGACAATTTCCCACAGTTTCTCCAGCCAGATTTGTTGACATGGAAATCCTGAGACAGTGTAGCACCTGCCTCATGCTCACTGACAACCCTCTACTCCTAGTCCACACAAACTCAACATGTGAAAAATACAACTATATTAAGAACCTTGAACCCATGCTCTCTCACTCACCAGTCAGTACATATGACAATGAGTGGGTTGTCAGTATGCATACCTCATCTACTACTACACCCAAACACACATCATGCATACCTACATATGCGGAGGTGCTCACGAGAAACATACCTAAACACCAGAGACCTCCCAAACACAAACACAAGCACGCTACACATAATACTTCCTCTGCAGAACACAGTACACATAACAGCTCGTGCACCAGTGTCTCACCTGTCAAGCCCTTAAGGCAAAACACAAAACCAAACATAGTAGTCATAAGTGATTCCATTGTGAGACACACAGATGTCCCTATAACCAGGCTGGATAAGGAAACGGTCACAGTCAGCTGTCTGTCAGGTGCTAGGATTTGTCATAAAACACATGTACTCAAGTCTCTCAGCAACAGGTACTGTTATGACTCCTTCATAGTCCATGTTGGTGTGAAGAACTTGAGATGTACTTCTCTGGAGCATATAAAGAGAGACATGACTGAGCTCTTGGATTATGTGCCTCAGGCAGGTATGTCCTTGGCCTTAAGCAGAATTTTACCTTTACCTAGAATAATGCCTCACTACAAACAAAAAATGATTGACTTTAATAATTGGCTTAGTTTCTGGTGTCATTCTAAGGGGATCCAATATCTGTCAGGCTGGGATGACATGATTGACAGCCCCCGACACTTTGCCAGAGATGGTCTTCACCTGTCATTCCCGGGATTTCGGCTATTGGCTAAGGCTCTTGACACCCTCATAGTGCCTTTTTTTAAGCAGTGCCACAAGGGCAAAATTCCCGACATAAAAACTCCATCTAAAAACAACCTCAAGGTTATGCTGCTAAATGCTAGGAGTCTTAACATGCAACTGCACTCACTGGAAGCAGTCCTCATCTTGGAAGATGCAGACATTTCTGAAGTTGCTGAGACCTGGTTCAAGTCTGCTGACAGCACCCTGATCATACCAGGTTACACCTCCTTCCACATGTTCAGACCACAAACTGAAGGCATGAAAACCAAAGGGGGAGGTGTATCAATATTCATTAAAAATAAATACACCTCCAGACTAGTTAAACAGCATGATTCCCTGGAGATACTTCAGGTGCAATTAACTGTTGGTAGGACACCTATTCAAGTCATTGCAAGCTCCAGGAATCAGGATACCCACTCTTCCTAGTTGGATCTACTAGAGTCTATCAAGATACATCCAAACACCATGGTTTTGGTCGACTTTAACTAGCCAGTCATTGAATGGGTTAATTACTCATGCTCAAACTCACTTGCCCAAAGTTTCCTTGACTTTAACTCCAATGCCCTGGATCAGCTGGTTGACACCCCCACAAGGGGTGTCACCATCCTGGATCTGATGCTTACCAATATGGGGGACCACTGTAGCACCCCCACTGTGAGGTCTTCCCGGGTGAGATTTGACCACAAATCAGTCTCATTCAAACTATCACACCTGCCCCCCCAGCAGCAACTAAACTAAAAAACTCCTCCAAAGCAGATTATAACCTCTTATGGGATGGTATAAATAACTTCACTGCACCTCCCCCATCTAAATGGAACTATTCTGAGTTCTACACCAGTGCTTTATACAAACA
Organism: Protopterus annectens; assembly: GCF_019279795.1. Lineage (NCBI taxonomy): Eukaryota > Metazoa > Chordata > Ceratodontiformes > Protopteridae > Protopterus > Protopterus annectens. The sequence goes on from NC_056735.1 coordinate 140,069,306, forward strand.
CCTGCATAACTGTTTAGACTCGGCTATACATGATTGGACCAAAACAAGGTCCTTAAGGAAGAGCAGACTTTCTTGGTGGACACTGCCATTAACAGGATTTACAATAAGAGGAAAAAACTGCTGTCTAAGAGTAAGAGGGAACAAGCCCTAAAGAAGAAACACTCCCTCCTCAGCTTAAACAAGCAAACAAGACTTCTTGTGAAGTCCTCCAAAACAAACTATGAATCCAAATTAGCTTCCTCAACTAAGGACAACCATAAGGTGTTCTTTAGATACATCTGTAACCTAAAAGGAAAGGCCCAGATTAGTGACAAACTGTAGTTAATGCTACCACATATACTCAGCCTGTGGTCATAGCTAACCTGTTGGCCGATAGGTTCTGTGAAAACTTCACTGCCCTGTCTCCTCCACACGTACCGCATGACATCCCTACCACCTGTCCCCTACCCTGTATCTCTAAAGAGCAGGTTGTAAACACCCTCTCTAAAACCAAAAACACAGCATCCGTGGGATCTGATAACATCCCAGGCTGTGTCCTACATGGGCTCCAAAAAGAATTAGCAACACCATTGGGTACTCTTTTCAATCATAGTCTAAGCACCAGCTTCATCCCTGCTAAATGGAAAATGGCCACCATTATTTCCTTGCACAAAGGTGGTGCTTCCACGGACTCCAGGAACTATAGACCTATTAGCCTGATTAGCTTTATCTGCAAGGCCATGGAGTGAATCATCATGGACCTTATCAACAAAAATATAGGTAATCTCCAAACACTTGACCCTACTCAGTTTGGATTTGTTAAAGGGAGATCATGCCTGTTAAACTTGATGGACTTCTTTGAGACTGTCACCAAGGTTTTGGATGAGAGGAAATCTGTGCCTACAGCCTACTTATACTTAGCCAAGGCTTTTGACCCTATACTCCCCTCAGGCATCACTGACAAACTAACTCAGCTAGGCATTGGTGATACAAAAAAGTTTTATAGAGAATTGGGAAATAAGGTAAAAGGAATTGAAAGACTGCCAAAAAAGAAGAAATAGATACATTTTGGAGAAGTATCTATGAAGATCCTGTGGAACATAACAAGGATGCTACATGGATAGAAGAAGTAAAGGAAAGAATAAGAGGTTTAAAGGTACAGGATATGAAACGGGATGAAGTAACAGCCAGAGAGATTGAAACAAAGTTAAGAAAAGCCTCTAATTGGAAACCCCCCTAATTTTTGGCTGAAAGTATTAACATATTTGCACAAAGATTTAGCCATGAGTAAGAATTATTTATATGCACACCCTGAACAGACACCAACCTGGTTAACAACAGGAACAACAATGCTCCTACTTAAGAGTGAACCTGCAAGCTACCCTATAAATTATAGACCAATAACTTGCCTTCCGATGATGTACAAACTATACACGGGAATTGATGATGACAGAGTTTATAGTCATTTAGAGGAAAACTAAATTATGGTAATAGAACAAAAGGGCAATAAAAGAAATTCACATGGAACAAAGGATGATTTGTTGTTAAAGTCATAGTGGAGAACTGTAAAAAGGGGAAGACTCTGAGTATGGCATGGATTGACTACAAAAAAGCATTTGATAGTATCCCACATTCATGGATAAAAGAGTGCTTAAAAATGTATAAGATATACCCTACTCTAATCGACCACATTAGAGTGACCATGAAACAGTGGCAGACCACTTTGCAATTAAACCATGATAAAGGACAAATTATTATCCCAGGGATAAAAATTCAAAGGGGAATATTCCAGGGTGACCCTCTGCCACCGCTACTATTCTGCCTTGCCCTTAACCCATTAAGCTGTCTACTTAACAGCTTAGGCCATGGCTATAATTTGGCTCCTAGAAAACAACAAAGTGTAAAGATTTCTCATCTTCTCATTGTCGATGATTTAAAACTGTACAGCTCATCAGATGAGGAACTGAAAGCACAACTGCAAGTTGTCAAAACTTTTTCAGATGATATAAGAATGTCATTTGGTCTTGATAAATGTACAAAAGCAACCCTTAAAGCAGGAAAACTGCAACACCAGGAAAACATCAGTTTGGGACAAGAATGTGATATAAAAGAACTTGAGCAAGAGGGAGTGTATAAATACTTGGGAATTGATGAATCAACAATAAAACACGAACAAATGCAAATAAAACTTAGTAAGGAATATTTCAAAAGACCTAAATTAATCCTGAAAACAACACTGACATTTAGCAACAAAATTCAAGCTATAAACCAATTTTCTCTTCCTGTCCTAACTTACAGTTTTGGATTGATAGACTGGCCCCAAAATGTGTTGGATAGATTAGACAGGAAAACAAGAAGGATGCTTCATGCTCACCAAATGATTTATAAAAATCAGTGCATAACAAGATTATATATTCCTCATTCTGAAGGAGAGATAGGCCTCCTTGAAATTGATTATATGTATAGATCTGCAATTGTGGGATTCCACATATATCTGCTGACCTCACAAGACCCAAATGTAGTGAAAGTTTTGAAACATGAGGAGAATAAATCTAAGATGACTTCTCAGCTTAATTTAACAGAAGCATATCGGCGTCAAGCAGGAATGGAAATCAAACCAGAAGTGGATAAAACTCAGGCAGCAACTGAATGTGCCAAAAAAAAATCAAAAGAAAGAACATAAGGTGAAGGACCAGATGAGAAGGCAATAAATGTGGAAAAAGCATAACTATAGTTGCAAGTATAGAAAACTTCTGGAAGAACCTCATGTTGATCAGGAACGAACGCAGGAATGGTTAAGGAGAGGCAAATTCAAACCAAGAGATGAAATGTTAATATTGACAGCCCAAGATAGTGGGCTATGTACACATTGGTTTACAAAGTCCATTGAACATGTGGGAGAAACAGACAAATGTAGGTTTTGTAAAACCGAATTGGAAACAGTTGCACACCTTGTTGCAGGTTACGACATACTAATGGCAAAAGGACTGTATACTGAAAGGCATAATAATGTGGCAAGATTGTTGCACTGGGGATTGTGCAAACGTTATTGTACTGAAGTGGCTGAAAAACACTGGAAACATGAGCCACAAAGCATCATAGAAAATGAGTTTATATCACATGGGACCACACATTACCAACAGTTCAAAAGATAGATGTTAGAAAACTGGATATAGTGGATCAAGAAAAGAAGACAAGAGTAGCATTGATCACTGAAATTACCACACTCAGTTACTACAGTGTCTTGCATACAGAGAGACACAAAGTCATAAAATATCAGGATCTGCAGGCACAAATGAGAGCAATGTGGAAGAAAGATACCCAGACAGTTCCAATAGTAGTAGGAGCAACGGGTCATATAAAAAAGAATCTACAATCGTATTTAGATATGTTACCAATCCATGTAACTCCATATGAATTACAGAAGGAGTCATTACTTGGCACATTGCGGGTGCTCCGAAGAGCACTTTTGACTGACATTAAAGACTGAAACAATACTAATTTCATGAACTTTAATCGTACTTTGACTTAGGAATGGGGTCCATTCCCATCATTGTATTAGAAACACAAAAGACTTGGAGAAATTAAAAAACTGCTAGGTATCAACCCTTATATCATTAGATGGGTTGCTAACTGGCTCACTGATAGAACACATATAGTCAAAATAGGGGAATCCACCTCCAACAGCAGACGTGTAACCAGTGGGGTTCCACAGGGATCAGTCCTGAGACCTCTACTATTTGGCATCTATTTCTCCAAAGTACAAGCAAAAAAACTAAAGATCTGTGGCTGACAAAGTTTGCTGATGACTGCAAACTGGGAATGGTCATAGAATCTCCAAATTATGTCAACATCCTACAAGAAGGTCTTACACAAACAAATGATTGGTGCAAAAGTCATGGCCTTAAACTCAATGCAAAAAAATGTATTATCATCCCTTTCGATAAGAGTGATGTTCCTGCCAACTACCACATCAATAACAACACTCAAAGTACACACTATTGGTGAGAGACCTGGGCACACAGGTTGACAGTAACCTTACCTTTGATCATCATGTCTCCTCAGTGGTAAGAAAGGCATTCTATACTGCTCATCTCATAAGTAAGGACATAGCCTCCAGAAAAAAAGTCATAACCTCCCTGTACTCTTCCCTGATTAGGCCAGTAATTGAGTACAACACCCCTTTTCATATGTACCTTTCCAAGCATCTGCAGCAATTGGAGAGACCACAAGGGTTCCTCACAAGGAAAATTCAAGGTCTTCAGCATCTGTCCTATGTGGATCATCTGAAATCACTGTCACTTTACTCAGAGGCAATCACTGCCTTGCATATAAGGCAATCTCTGACCCTGCTTTATTGGAAATGCTGCATATCTGCAAGTCAAATGGTACATGGGGTTACTCGGTCTAAATAAGTTAACCTGGTATGTGACATTAATAGAACCTCCTGGAGGGACAGATTTTGTCTCCCAGAGGTTACCACACCTTTGGGACAGACTCCCACTTCATGTTAAACAGAGCACCTCATTGGCCCTCTTCAAACATAATCTGGATGATTGGATGGGTAACCATAAATTCACCCTGGAGGTTCCACCTGTGCCCTCTTGGACAGAGGCAATAGGCTCTGATTATGGAAATAAGGACAGAACTTGGCTAGGCTTGTAAGGGCCTTAAGGCCATTAGTCTAGTAACCTTCTATGATCCTATAAAATGTGGAATGAACTTTGTTCTTTGAAAGCATAGTAAGACTTACAGACACTTTTGACCCATTTCCAACATTTGCCCTCCAGCCAAAATATTAAAAAGGCTTCTCTACCAAGACATTTTGGACTACTTCCAAATGTATGACATTCTTACAGATAAACAGCATGGATTTTACCCCAAGTATAGTAAGTACAATTACTGCCAAATATTCTCTTGCTGAACAGATTATCTCAAATATAGACCCTATTTACTGGGACAATCTTTCTTGGCCTTTAAAAGGCTTTCAACAATGTAAATAATAATATTATTCTCTTTAAATTAAATGATCTTCTTGATAGTTTTTGAACATGCAACAGAAATTATCAGTCTAACTGAACTTTCACAGTATCTTCAGATCAACACTGTTCCACAACTGGTACATTTTCAAAAGGTAAACTCAAAGACTTTATTCTTGCCTGTCTATTCTTTTCTTTATTTATTAATGACCTGGCTACAGATTTTCATCATCTGAATTTGCTCCTTTATGTGGATGATATTGTTCTAACAACCCCCCACAAAAAACACCACTTTGCTACAGGAGCGAGTTTCAATTGCTTTGGAATTTGCTATACTACATTAATCTCTCCATTAAAGGAAAACTCCACCCTCTCCTATAGTTTAGCAAAATCCTTGGAATGCTTTCTCCCTTAAATATGGTTCCAGTACTGTGTAGGTACCAGAAACCTACTTGTACTTTATAAAACGTTTATTTCTTTGCCTTGAATGAAAGGAAGGGAAAGCCCACCTACTTTTTTTAAGTTTAACGTCTCACATACTTTGCAGAGGAATTTGTCTCTGCTTGCATGACATCCTATAGACACAGAGAAATCTGTATTTACCCAGTCAGGTACTGCTGTCAAGTCTAGATGGATAAGTAATCATGCTGATGTCAGGAGCACAGAAGCTACTATAAAAAGGCAGAAAGCTGTGGAACTGTTTTCCACTGTCTTTATTGAAGAGGGGAGGAGCACTTAACACTCCCCTTTTATAGCAAAACAAAGCAATTAGATCAGTCAGGGGTTTAAAGGCAGTTCTTACCTCTTCTGACAAATTTGCATAAGCAGCACCAGAGTACTGAAATGCTAAGCTTTAAATGTTGGTTATTTGTAATAGTTTATACATTAAGATAACATGAATGTAGTGTCAACGATGTCTATGGCATTTAAAGAAAAGTCAGAAAATATTTTTTCTTGTAAAGTATCAACGCATTTACAATTTTCAAGTCCCCCCCCAACACACACACACACACACACACACACACACACACACACACACACACACACACACACACACACACACACACACACACAACAGAACTGCAGAAAGAGTGACAGGTAGCACCCTTATCAATTAGGTGCACTGATACTGTTTACAAAGAGGTCTTTTATGCTTTTTGTGACATCCTTCCAGAAGGGGATGCATATCTGGTATACAGATCCATGGTAAGAGACTCCCACTGACTTGGAGTCAATCCTTACAGTGGTAGAGTGCATGAACATTTTCTACTCCACAAAGGAAATTGATTGCAACCATAATATACAGCTGAATTTACTTTAACATATGTTTGCTATGTGCCCTTCCATTAAAAACATTAAGAAAACTACAATTACATGTCTGATAGTGTCTGTCTTTGTGTGTGTGTGTGTGTGTGTGTGTGTGTGTGTGTGTGTGTGTGCGTGTGTGTGTGTGTGCGTGTGTGTACATGCGTGTGTGTATAAAATGTATGTATGTAGCATGTATAACTATATATGGGATACAGTACAATGTGAATATAGCTAGAGAGAAATACGCAACAGATATTTCTGGAAGTAGTCACACATGCATTGAGATATGAATGTGCATGTGTGTATGTTTATATAAGAAACATGTATTTTTCAGATGCAGGCAAATATATATGTACACACACTAGGAGTGTTCATACGTGTGTGTATTATATAATTGTCAACCTCCTTTTTCCAACTTTCTACCTGTCCCAAATCTTTTTCATCATACTAGTTATTAGGTTCCACTATAATGGTTCTCCCATTCCAAAATTTGTAGGTTTGGTATGTCTTCATACTATCTTAGGGCAACAAAAGTGATACAAATATTACCCCATCCTATTCTTTTGTGAAGCCATAAAACATTCACTCGCTGATTCCTGAGAACATTAACACAATACAGCACTGTGAGTTGTGCAATATGAGTGCATACAATTCCTTATTTATAATAAAGTTAACATAGTATAGTTAAGCATTATTAATGTATACATACTACTAAATGCTGTTTAACGTTTTACTTATTCACTGTCACACCTTGGTTATATGTTATACTTGCAATCTTTGTCAAATGTCTTTATGTCAGTATTTCTTTCTTTGAATTGGTAAGTGCATTTATTACTTGTTATATTCTTTGACACTGTAGCCTAGGTTGTGGCTGAAAAGGGCCCTGGGACCAGTTCACTTTGCTGGTTAACAAAGTATAAATAAATACAAAATAGAAAAAAAAAGGGGGGGGGGGTGAACATGACAGAAATAATTATGGAACTGGTAAAGCACTTTTTAATTCTGTGTCATTCATGAGAGAGAGAAAACTTCCCACTGAAGGCATTGGGAAGTTGCAGACAGATTTACTTGGGGTGCTTTCCAGTAGCAGTTGTCACCTGTACATGATATAGCAAGGATCATTTACTGCAGTGAGAGTTTTCAGACCTTGGGATGAGAGTGTAGGGGAATGTCTGTCAGTTCCTTTGTAACTACAAAAGAATCCCGTTACGTAAGCCTGCTATTTATATACTTTCTCTTGCTGGAAGTAGGTAACAACTATTTATAGCATAGAACAAGCTCTGACAGACACATAAATGAGGGTCACTCAAGGAAACACAGAAGCAGCTCTGTTATAGAAGGTGTGTTATATAATAATGCTTCATACTCCTGCCATTCTGTCTTAATGGCATGAGAAAACACCAGTTCTTTATGTCTAGCATGATGGGTCTCTATTGAATCAGTGAATGCTTAAAAAAGCGAACACTGATTCATCAACCCTAGTTCACCAAAAGCTGACAATCCCGAACACTTGGAACAGCGATTTTGTTTCCAGGGAAAAAAATCACTATTCCACAAAAAAAAACAAAACAAAACAAAAAAAACAAACTTAAAACAGTATTTAATGTGGGGGGCTTCACCCCCCACACCCCCTGATGTGGGGGACTGCACCCCCCACACCCACCTACTTAAATATACCAACTCCAAAATTGCACCACAGTGGAGGAAATGGCAAACTCCCAAAACCGACCCAGCAATTTTTTTCCCTGGGAAAAAAATGCTGTTCCGACTGTTTGGGTTTGTCAGCTTTCGGTGAACTAGGGTCGATGAATCAGCGTTCGCTTTTTTAAGCATTTGCTGATTCAATATAGACCCAGCATGACTCATATAAAGAGGACTTGAAATGTATTCTGGGAAGAAGGAATAAACTTTAGAAAACAAAATCATGTTACCAAGGGAGACCCCATCAGCTGCAATTATGTGGGAACTACATTAAAATTGTAAAAGAAGAACTTAGAGTGATTTTGAGATATTAAAATAGCTCAGAAAACAAGGATGCAATAAAAAAACAAGTTGTTTGAGTTCCAAGGTGGAGTTTTCCGTTAATACACACATACACACCCTAATGCTTCTAGGTACATATATCTATTTAACTCAAAATGTTTGCCTCATATTTAAGTCTGTTATGCAATGTAACACTGCTTAATATTTATGTATATGGCTGTGCCTGTTGGACTGAATCACAGCTAGACATGTCTTTTGACCAGTTCCCATATTTAGATAATAAACTTCAATAAATATTTTTTTTGTGAGAAAGGATTTCCCAGAAAGTGAGCAGAGGAAGGAAATACTAGTCAGGGGTACAACAGGTGTCTCAGATATTTTTCTGTTCTCAACAAGGTGTGGTTCTTTCAATTTGGTGGCAAGGTAGAAAATCAGGCCCCAGGTGTGGATGTTCAAGTAAATGTTTGTTGTGGAGAGAAAAAGGTAGAGGTATTAGATAGGCATAGATCCCTTATAAAATCTTAGAAGGAGTTTTTTTGACAGTGGTCTAACTTAGATTTAATAGAATTGAAGATGGTGGCATACGTAAACTTTGACCATGTCATCTTGTCGAAGGCAGTTTTAGAAAGAAAGCAGGTGGATGATTCTAGAATGGGAGCATGTTACTCATCGAACGCAGTTTCGGTGAATCCAAATAAAATGAAAGCAGTTCACCAAAACCACATTCATCAATAGTGGTGATTACTTTTTTCTCCACTGTTGTGTGACATCTGAGTTGTTATATATTATTCTGGAGGCTGGGGGTTCGTCCATATGGTGGGTGCAGGGTGGCTTGCCCCCCATTAATTTTTTTCTTCATATGTTTGTTGAAGGTGGTTTTGGCCAATTGTTTTTTTTTTTTTTTTTTTTTTGCATTTGCTGAAACTGCCTTCAATGACTCAACATGAATCCACATAAAGCACATTGATGAAAAAAGCAGCTAGTCCATTAGAGGGTTGATGGAATAGATGAAAAGAGGAAATGGTCATAACCCAGTGTGTCTCCAAGAACTTAAAGAGGAACAGCATCAGTATCAAGCCCAGACTGACCCAGATTATGCAATGTTTTTCTCAAGAGGTGGAAACTGTTCATTGTTATTCTATGTCTGCTAATCACTGGTAGCTAAATCATCCACTTGTTCTTAGGTTCATAGGGGTTTACTAGGCTAATGACCACAGGGACCTTTTTAAGCCTAGCCATCCATTCCAAATCTCTGATAAGTTCTGGTACCCTTGATAAGTGTAAGTAGGGGCTTGGGAGATAAAACATTTACAAGCAGGAGCCTGGGAGATGAACCATTTGCAGGTTGCCTATGTCCAGTAGAGACACAGGTGCCAAGCCAGGGATGAAATTCCTGTTTCCCATCCAATTGTCCTAGTTACAGTTGAATTGGGTTAGGGAGGAACTCTGCTTCACATGGATGGGGAGCCTGTTCCAGAGATGGGATAGTCTCTGGGATACATACCTGTCTCTCCAGCAGGTCATATTTATATCATAGGTAAGGTTTAAGTCTTTAGAAGGGGTAATTCTGGTGCTGTTTATTTTGTGGCTATGATGGAGGTTCATCAGAGTTAGATCTGACAATCCCCTGTATGCCAGGCATAGATCTCCCCTCAACAGCCTGTAGGAGTTAGAATGCAGGGATAAGGCCTTGGGACAGTCTGCATAAGACATTTTACATAAGTCCTGTATTCTTTTAGTGAGGTACCTCTGTGGATTTTCCAATTGTTGGATATGTCTGGTTAGGTACATACCAAGGGGGCCATTGGACTCAATGATAGGTCTAATGAGTACTGAATACAGTGGAACAATGACTTTCTTGGAACTAGATGCAATACCTTTGTTTATAAGTTGTACAACATAGAGTGATTTCCTCACTACTGTAGCCATGTGATGGTCAAAGGCTAGATTACTGTCTATGTGTGTCCCTAAGTCCCTGACTACTGGGTCACATCTAAGGAGTGTGTTGTCAATATGATATTTGCTAGTGGTGGATGACTTCCTAAAGGATACTATTATGCATTTCTTGACATTTAGTTTTAGTCCATGACTCTGACATCAGTTGTTTGTCTGTGTCAGCCCTTCCTGGAGAACATTTGTGTTAGTGTGGTATTCAATGACAACTCCTAATTTGCAATCAACTGTAAATTTAGTTAGCCAGAGACCATTGACATTGGCCTTGACGTCAGAAAAGTAAATGCCAAAAAGGATCGGTTTAAAGACTAATCCCTGAGGGACACCACTTGTGACTGGCCTCTGCAGAGGTGGACTACCCAAGTCTAACTTCCTGGGTCCTGTGAATTATTTGGCTATCCACTGGGTGACATGCAGATTTGTACCTAGCCACTTGAATTTGTCAACAATGGCCTGGGAGGGGGGGTATTCTGTCAAATGCCTTGGCCAGGTCAAGGTACGCAGTGTGAGCCATTTTCCCTCATTCATTGCTTTGGCGACCTTCTCAAAGAAGTACACCAGGTTGAGTAGGAATGACTTGCCCTTGATGAAACCAAACTGGGTTGGGTCCAGTGTCTGGAGGTTTACTATATTATTATTGATCATTTCCATAATAATTCTTTCCATGGTTTTGCATATAAGACTAGTGAGATTTATGGGTCTGTAGTTTCCAGGGTCTGTAGATGGACCACCTTTGTGCAAAGGGATGACTGTTGTTCTCCATTCATGAGGCATGAAGCCTGTTTGGAGGCTACAGTTAAATACACAGTTTGGTTTTATGAAGGGAAGATCATGCCTGCTCAACTTGGTTGACTTCTTTGAGTCAGTCACCAGAGCTACGGATGAAGGTAAGGTGGTTCATACAGCCTACCTTGATCTGGCCAAGGCCTTTGATACCATCCCCCACTCAGGAATCATAGAAAAACTTACTAAGCTAGGCATCAACTCCTATATCACTAGGTGGGTTGCAAACTGGCTCACAGATAGAACCCACAGTGTGAAAGTAGCTGACTCCAAGTTAGACTGCCAACCAGTCATGAGTGGAGTCCCACAGGGTTCGGTCCTGGGTCCTCTCTTGTTTGGTATCTGCTTCTCTGAAGTCCAGGCCAGCATGAAGGGACTCTGGCTCACAAAGTTCATGAATGATTGCAAGTTGGGAGCTATTATTAACTCCCCAAGTGATGCTGACATCTTACAGAAAGGCCTCAATGAGACCAATGACTGGTGTCAGAACCATGGCCTTAAGCTCAATGCCAAAAAATATGTCTTCATCCCCTTTGTGAAAAACCCGGTTCCCTTGAATTACCACATTGATGGTAGTCCACTGAACACAGAAGGTGTTATAAGAGATCTGGGAACACAGGTTGACAGCAAAATCTCTTTTGACCACCACATTGCCACTGTGGTCAGAAAGTCCTTCTATGTGGCACATCTCATTACTAAGGGTTTTGCATCCAGGAAGAAAGAAGTCATTGTCTCCGTCTACTCTTCCCTCATTAGGCCAATCATCGAATACAATGCCCATTTGGCATGTACCTCACTAGACACCTGCAACAACTGGAGAGGCCACAAAAGTACCTCACAAAGAGGATCCTAGGCCTTAAACATTTGTCCTATATGGACAGATTAAAAAAACACCAACTATTCTCTGTCTCATATTGCCTACTTAGAGGTGATCTCTGCTTGACTTACAATGCCATGTCTGACCCAGCTCTGTTAGAAATGCTACATCTAAAGAAATCACAATCCCTCCACACCATACACTCCAGAGACCTCAACCTCACTACCACAATCAACAGAACATGCTGGAGGGACAGGTTCATAACCCAGAGACTGCCCATGCTATGGAATAGACTTCCCATACATGTCATGCAGAGCACCTCACTGGCCCTCTTCAAGAGAAATCTTGATGAGTGGATGGGAAATAGAAGATTCATCCAGGGGATCACTCCAGTGGCTCTACTCAACAGAGGCACTAGGAACTAAGGTTGGGTGGCATGATGCCAGGGTAATCCTATGGGCTAGGGTTGTAAAGGCTCCAGGGCCATTATCCTAGTACACACCTATGAACCTATAATAGCAATTCCAGAGGCCCTGATATGTCATGTTTCATATTATTTAGAAGGCATTTTGGGATATTGTCTGGGCCCATTGATGCAGTGTTCCTGACCTTAGAGAGAACATTAAGGATCTGCTCCTAATAATAGCAGAGGGAGTTATATTTGATGGTATTTCCTGAGGGAAGGTTGAGGAGAAAGAGGGGGAAAGTTGGAGCTGAATTTGTTGGCCCATAGGTTTACTATATCTTCTGGCTCAGTATAGGTGGCTCCATTTACAATGAGCTCTGCACACAATTGTGTATTGCCTTTGAGCTTATGGACATAGCTAAATAATGCCTTGTGGTTGTCCTTGGCCTGGAAGGCCAAATTTATCTCAAATTTGGGTTTGGTAGACTTTATTTGCCCTCAGAGTTGTTTGTTTAGTTTGATGAGAGTGCTTTTATCCTGTTGGGTGCTGCACCTCCTAATTTTTGCCATGATTTTCTTCCTCCTGTTATACAGCCTATTGATTTTGTGATTCCACCAGGGCAGTTTGTTTTTTGAGTTAGTTCTGTACTTCTTCCTGGTGGGTACAGCTGCCTCTATGTTGCTATTAACATGTTTGTATAGGGTTTCTGTGAACAGTTCTACATAGACAGCAGTGTTTTCAGGGATTATGGGGGCTTGAAATTTTGCCAGGTTATCATGTAATAGCAGAAAGTTAGTTAGCCTTAGAGTAGTTCCTGAATATTCCAGGGTTAGCTGGGAGTCCAGGTTTTATTTTTACTTCAAAGGAGACTATACTGTGGTCTGACCTTAACAGGGAAGACATTACACTAGGGGGGTATGCAGCACTCTTCCATATTAGTGAGGATCAGATCCAGTATGGTTGCACCCCTGGTTGGTGTATTAACAATCTGGTTCAGGGAGTTTGTTTTTACAAAATACAGAAATCTCTGTGCCTGTACATTTGGTGTCATATAGGATTCCCAGTTAATAGTTTGGTAATTAAAGTTACCCATGAATATGGTATTGGGTTAGATGGTGAGTGTTTTGGTAATTAAAGTTACCCATGAATATGGTATTGGGTTAGATGGTGAGTGTTTCCAATAACTTTACCTACATGATATGGGTTTCCTAGGTCATAAAGGGGACCTATAGCTTGCAAGGAAGTGATATTTTATTTTGCCTATGGTGATTTGAACATGGAGTACCTCAAGTGCACTGTCCTATTTGACTAGCCTTTAGGTATATTTATTTTTGATGTAACTCAAGACACCTTCACCTTTAGTCCCTGTTTGTGCAGTACCTGGTCTAAATGAGTGGAAGGCATTATAACCTTGCACTGTTGGTGTGCTTCTTGCGGCTTTAATCCATGTCTCAGTGATCGCAGAGAATTCGGCATTCTCTAGGGTCTAGGGAGTGGAGTGTTTTGTTTAATCTCCTAGCACTGAACATTAATACCTTTAGATTTTCTTGGTTTTGATTTGCTATGTCAGAAGTACTTTTAGTTTGGCATTACCTAAAAAAGGCACTATGGGGGAAGACAATGTTTTAGCTAATACTCAAAAGCCTAGAGGGGAGAGGTGCAGACCATCCCTGGCAAAGCAGCATGGTCTGTTGACTATCTCCTTCCATGCTGACAAATATTGCACCCTCTTAGAATGACACCAGAAACTAAGCCAATTATTGAAGTCACTCCAACATCCTTGAAGAAGGAAATGCTACTCAGTGCTAGGCTCATACCAGCCTGGGACATATTCCGAGAGCTCCCTGATGTCTCTCTTCATATAGTCTAGCGAGGTACATCTCAAATCATTTACATCCACATGGCCTATGACTCCGTCGTACTGGGACTTGTTGTCCAATGACCTGAGTGCATGAATAATGTGACAAATCCTAGCCCCTGATAAGCAACTGACCGTGACTTTCTCCTTACTCAGCCTGGTGAGAGAGACATCAGTATGTCTCATGATGGTGCATGCAATGGATTGTGTGGTGGCTTGCCTTATGGGCGTAGAAGTTGAGGCTGCATGTGTTGATATGGTTATTGTTTTGAAAGAGTGCATTCAGGGCTGCTGAGGGTATTTGTTATGTGTAGCTCATCTAGGAGGTCTTTTGGGAGTTATGAATGTTACATTTAAGTTCCCCAGGATATGTGGGTCTATATATTTGATTTGGATTGTGTGTGATGGGTACAACGTGTGTAGTACTGTCAACCTTATTGACATTAGGTGTACTTTTATGTTTGAGCTTTGTCTCCAGTGACATTGTGTAAATACATCTCTCACATACCATATCAGTGTATCTGAGAATTAACTGATTGTTAGTAAAAAAGATGCAATTTCTATATTGCCTCAGGATGCCCATATCCACCAAGTTGATAACTGAGATAGAAGGAAGGTTCATATCCATAATGAACATCAAATCTGAACAGCATACATATACATTTTTGTAAAAAAAAAAAAAAGCCTTCAAAACCAGTTAGGTTTATATTTAGGTATGTGACATCAATGGCAAGGTATTCATGCCATTGTTTATACATATTTAGTCAGAATCAAAAACAAGAATTTGGATTTTCACTGTGGTTGCTCTATAGTCTAACTCAAATGCAAATGCAGGAAAGCATGCAATGAAGATGCACAAAGACAGTATATGGTTTTGAAGGGATAACAGCAACATAGACTTGAAACCCTAAACACTGATTCCTTAGCCAGCAGAAGTTACAAACAGTTATGATAGTAATCGATAAAGCTCATAAACATGAATATTTCTTGAAAAAGTTCAGAACTTTCAAATTCAAGTTTATTAAGGTGCTTCAGCCTCAGTGTAATCACAATAAAGACCAAAGAATTGGTACACACTAACTGAAAGATATATCTGCACAACGTGTTATTAAATACTAGAGAAATAATTGAGAGAATAAATCATGAAAGACTGTAGGCCAGTTTGAAAAAGTGAACCATCAGGGAACCTCTTTAAACCAGTTAGCACAGACTCCATCATCCATTGGAGAAGGTCACAGAGGTAGAGTTTTTGAATGGAAAAGAAGAGAGAGTCAGATGTAACAAGCACACTATGGGAACCTATAACAAACTCATGAATGATGGCTGAGGGACACAAGGGCCTAGCAGAAATATATGGCTCATAGATTCATAGATTAATACTAAGCTAACTGCACTTGTGAGCCATTTTAAGCCTAGCCAGTTGTCCCTTGTGAGACTCAAACCCTGCACTTTGTGTTTGTAAGGCGACCACCTTAACGATTAGGCCACCCTCCGTGGAGTCAGCAGTGTGTTCAGACAGGTGAAACACAAATTGTGCAGGACTAAATACCCTAAGACAAGAACTTCAAAGGCAATTTCAGACCAAATAGGTAAGCACTGCAGACTCCATAGGACAAGAGGGATGTGAAGATAAGAGTACCTGTAAGTTTCTAGATCAGAGAATTATACATAGCTTTTAGTTAGTGCAGTTCCATGGTAAGAAGCCCTAGGTAAAGGGAGTTACAGTAGTCAGGATAAGAGTAGACCAGGACATGCACTGCCACTGACAGATCCTTAGTTAACATGTTTGATGCAGGCTATATTCCTTCAGTGGAAACAGGGTGTCCAGGAAATGGATAACAGTTAGTCTGTGTGTTAAACTCTCAAAAACAACACCAGGATTTCTTTAAATCTGATCCATAGATCACTCTACTGACCTTATCCCTGCTATAAATGATGGTGGATGTTAAATTTGGATAATCTGAGTTCCTTTTAGTTTTGTAAATAGACATGGGGACCACCTTGGAGAGGTTCAGCTTCAATTTACTACAATTCAACTAGTTTGGGATGTAGTCCAGATACTTACTAAGGCAATCTACTGCAGACATTTTGTGCTGAGGAAAGAAGAGTTAAAGTTGTGTATCATCTTCACAGCAGTGACACTGAAGATCTTTCCCAATGTAAACATAAATATGGACAACAATAAAGACCTTAAAAATCAACCCCCAGTAGACATCACAGGTAAAAGAGTAAAAAAAAAATCAGGGTGTTAAGGCCAGACCCTTCTTGACAGAAACATTTAAAGAGGCAGAAGGCAAACCTCTCCAGAACAGTAGCAGAAGCACCAGGGATCCCATTGCAACTTTGAGGACTGTAACTGCAGTCCCTGAAAGTGTTAAAAGTTAAATGCAACTACAGGAAGTTACGAAGTAAGCCTGAAATTGCCGAAAATTGAAAATTAAAGAATTCTGTTTTCTAAGATGCAGCAAATCTCAGAGTATATATACATTGCGAGGGCAAGATGAGTGCAGCCCCCCCCCCCCCATAAAGAGGTGCTGGGAGGCTTGCCCTCCACAAAAAAACATGTATAGAGCAACTTTTGCAGTTCACTGTTACTTCTGCTTAACTGCAAACTGTTCTGGAACTTGCAGTTTGAGTCTCAGATTTCTAACAAGTCACCATAGAATGTCTATAAATTATCCAAATCAGTGGTGTGATCCATCTATCTATCCATCCATCCATCCATCCATCCATCCATCCATCCATCCATCCATCCATCCATCCATCCACAACCACCTTTATCCCAGTTTTGCACATGGGGTTGGGGTGTCACATCAATAGTGAACATCATCTAGAGCCAACATTCACACCACTGGGTCACTAGCCCTGTTGCATTTTTTTCTTCCATACAGAATGTATCAAATACAGAGAAAAGATTAAGAATTAATAAGACTGTATAGTTATGTTCAGTAGTGTAGCTTGGATGGGGTGAAAGGGGCAACCACTCTGGGCACAAAGTGTTAGGGGGCACAACTGCCTGATTCTGATCACTCTTCTGTGCATACTGGCATTGCTTTTGTGGACAAAACTGAGTGCTGTAGTGGTCTGTGTGTCATATAAACTATAGTAACTGCTTTCTGCAAATGTAGAATCTGCACTGGAATGAATCATTAGATCTACTCCTACACACCGATCAAGCAACAAATAAACACTTGTCAATAACTTTACCAAAAAAAACAAACAAAAAAACAATGTAAAAGATGAAGTGGGAGTTATCAAGGTCATCTGGAGTAAGAGAAGACTGCTTTAAGATTAAGATCACAAAGGTCACCTTCAAAATAGTTGAGAAAAAATCCACTACTTAAAGCAGAATAAGAAATGATCTGATAAACTATAAAAGTAAGTACATCAAGACAGGCAAAAATTGATATTGTTTGACAAGAGTTCAATATGTAGGTGGCAGATCACATAAAATGTACTAAAAATTGTGAATTTAGATTAAACTAATAAGTCAAAATTACATAAAAACCAAGGCGAATTCTCACTTCAGACACTATTCCCTTTGCTCCATGTTTAATATGGAAAAAGCTGTTACTAAAGATGTCAGCTTGGCAGCTTTGAACTAAGAAGCTGACTGGCATTTATCGGAAGAAAACTACTCTGTATGTGGAAAGATAGGCTGAATTACTCACCCTACGAACTACTTGAAAGATTGCTACCAGATGGTTCACAGCAGCAGACATTTTCCTTGACAGAAATATTACCCTTTTATTGGAGTTCTCTGCTTGGAAAATGGTATAATATTTATCAAGATCATTTATCAAGATCAAGCCTGTTATCAATAGGATCATGTCTCTGTTTACACTCAAATCTCTGCCCTTGCCTCCTAAATTTGCATCATTCTGCATCAAACCATGGCTCATGGAATGAGATAAACAGGACTTATATAGCACACAGCAGTGAGATGCAGAAAATAGACTGTGACCCCATTATGGTCAGTAAGCAACTAATATGGACCCTCTAGATTAGAAAACTAGCAAAATTGTCAATAGTTGCAGCATGGAAATTCTTGTTTTCTACCTGTTAATGATTTGGTGAATATGTCTATAACTGGAGTTATGCAACAGCAAATTAAACAAGGTGGCAGTCCAGCCATGACACAGGTTTAACCACCATCAAAGGTGGAGGCCAGAAAGTTTAAACACTGAGTACTGAGTAAGTGCCAACCAATGGGTAACAGAAGTAATTGATTGAGTGAAGTCAACACCTCTCATAATACAAAGGAATTGTTGTGCAAAAGTCACAGACACATGGTCAGCCCAAAAGTTGAAGTTAACCAGATTTAAACAGTTTGGAGACTCCAGTACTGACGCAATGTAGGAGCCTATGAATACCTGTAGAAATGTATTTAGTATACCTGGTAGATGGCGAATGAAGAGAAACTCCTAGATTGCTCTTCCAATTACATGCTCAAAGAACCTGGTAGCCTCAACTTTGACCTTGGTCAGTGTCAGTGAGCAGCATATCAACCCCCCCTTGATCTTGTTCTGCCTAGGAAACTGAATTACAGTGAATCCTGGGAGTGCAGCAGCTGTAAGAAAATAAAGAAAATGTTTGTTCACCAAGGTCTGTATAATAAAGGACAAATTATCTTCACACAGTAAGTCCAATATAATGTGAGGCTTGCAGCAGACAGACCTAACATTAGAATAAATGCACTCAGAAGGATCAGTGGTATCTCTCTGTCTTCAACATCTGCCCCATTTAAAGAACTAGTTCCCAGGATACATCATATAAGATTTAAAATCAAAAGTGGCACATCTCTCTCTCTTTAACAGCTGCCCCATTTAAAGAAGTAGTTCCCAGGATACATCATATAAGACCAAAACTCAAAGTGGCATGACATCAAATGTCAATGCCTAATCATTGCCACAATAATTGGCAGAATCAAGTGATCAGAGTCCACCAGATGGAATACTTTGTACAACCACAGAACTTTCAAAGATTTCTCAAAATAAATAATTGGGCTACAAAGTTTAAGCTACACACATAAGTTAAGGGTACTTTCACCATGCTTCATACCATACAAGCTTCTTAAAGGGTGATCTTTCCTTGATCTTGAAGACACTGCTAAAACTGGTTCCCTGTGAATCACTGTGTTTGAAATGGTTTCCCTTCACTTGAACTATAAAATGAATACACTTAAGCTCATCATTTTGCCATTGATTTTGAGCTCTACAATTGCTTTTCCTATAGCAAGTCAGTGCAGGTGCATTTTCTATGTGTGTAGCAGCAGTGATTCTGTGTCTGTTAGAGCTTTTTTTGCACAGCTATATGACCATGGAGTTAGAGTATATAAGTAAGGAGGTATGGGATATAGGAGGGCTTGTCTCTTCACAGAAAAAATCCTTTTTTATTGATTGTTTCATCAGAATGAAACTTCAGCAAGTTTATTTAAGCTAGGTGAAGCTTCAGCAGGACTAAGACATAACCATACCAAAAGCATCTGTAGCACACATCACACTACCTTAAGAGTAGGCTGGTTAATTTGCTACTAAAATTAAACAATGGGAAAAGGGGAATCAATTTCTAACATTTTCTAGGTAGACTATGTAGCAAACTACATATCTACAGATTTTTCTTCATTAATGCATGTATCTGTGTACTTTTAAAAAAGCAATAGATGATTTCATGATTAACAAGAAATACAGAGGTGTTGTTATGTTAATCAGGCTTCAAGAAGCTCAGTAGATTGTTCATTTCATATTCAAAGTTATGAAGGTATGAACCATGTGTATGGCCATTCTGTGATACCTCCATTGGATGTTTAGTCTTAAGTTTCACTAACCGTTAGATTCAGTTATCATCTACTTTAGAAGTGACCTCATTCAGTTTCCATTCTACTCTAGTATTAAACGAAGAGTATCTGTGTGCCATTTATTTTATTGCTCTTATGCTTATGTAGTGATAGTGTGTGCCCTACTACAGTTATCAAGTATAGCATTCTCATCCTATAGTTTGTTAAAACTGTACAACAATGTTGCTGATAATTTTCCTTTTAGTCATTTTAGATTCATGAGATGGCTTCCATTCACATCTATTGTTTTGAACTGGCCTATTAACATATCACTGAGGTGTCTACCTGTACCACAAATGTCTCAAGTTCATATATTTGGTTTACTATCATTTTACTGAATCACACTCAGTCGTGTCATCGTATCATCAACTCACTTCCACGAAAAGTCGTAATGCCAAATTCCGATATACCTGAAACAAATACCGAATTTGAAATTCACTCCTGCTCTGGACCTAGGAGCAAGCATTAACAAGGGTCGAGAAGAGGGTGAGATTTGTTAGTTAGAATTATCGTTTTTTTGGCATTTTCATTGTTTGGTTTTAGGACTTTGCGCAAGTTGGATTCGGATGAGTGTGATTCAGTAAAATGATAGTAAACCCATATATTCCTGTATCAACCTAAGAACTATTAGTGCATATGTGTGAAGTATATTTAGTGACCAGAGCTATTTTCTCTACAGTTGAGTGAATGGTGTAAGCTGAGAAGTTACAGCTGAAATGCTCACTGGAGGCTAAGGTCATCACCAGCTGGCCCTATTATGTTAGCTACTGGCTAATCACAAATACCCTAGAAAGTTATACATGGAAACAAGACTGTTGTATTCTTTGAATATTGATAAATATGTATGGCTTTAAGGGATGGCATACCACATGGAAAATCACCAGCAATAATAATGTGCTAAGATTGTTGGTTACCTCCCTTGGACTTTCCCCGGATGGTACAACATATAAATGAGTACACCATAAAGACAACTGGCAAAGCTGGAGGTCATCTGGGGGAAAACATAAGATAAAATATAATTTTACCTCTTTCATACAGCATTTGTGTACCTCTTCTTCCATTTACTTTTACCAGTGCATTTCTAGAACATATTTTGTGTACACATAAATCCTAAATATGCTGTATTTCTTCCCAGTGCTTTGTGCCATATTTTCAATTAAGCATTTTTTTGTTTTGGTTTAATTTATTGATTTTTGGCAAGACATTCTATCATTTTCACAAATGACCTTTCCTGAAGTACTATGTATTCAACGTCTGTATGTTTTCATATTGCAGTGGTTTATCATGTACAGTGCTGCCTGGGATCACTTGTTCTCAGGTAGCAGCTACCTGCATGTAAATTCAAGATCCTTTCTCTGTCTTTTCTGGAAAGTACAAGATTTGCAACTGCTCCCAGTAAATGAACATTGATATTAGCTTTCAAAAGATGCTCATTTAAGCCATTAGATAAGCCTCTGCTTCTGGAAGAAGCTGCACTAAACCTGCTCTTAGTAACATTTGTTATATTCAAGTCCACCAAAAATCTCTGCAACGCGTCCACCTTTTGAAGGACTCTTGGTATTACTTCACCTATTCTTCACTCTGTAATGACAAGCTACATGCAAACCATATCTTTAATACAGACTATGTTTTGTCTTGACTTTAAATTAAATATTATTTTCCTTATAATCACTTCAGAAAAAAAAGAAAACATTACTGCCGGTAACAGATTAACTTTTAGGACAGTGTGTGCTTCCTGTCTAAATTGATTCATTTACAGTGTGGTTAGGTAGGGTAAGAAAAAACAGTATGCATGCAAAACTGACATTTCAAGCTGATGTGTGCATCTGGGCTTCCTCTTCACATGTCTGGTGTTTGACTGTTTTAAAGTATGTATGAACATGCAAATATGTGGCTGTAACATCTCATGAAAACTATATACGGTGTAGCAGGCTTCAGTGGTGGTTATGAAAAATCCTGTCTGCACATAACCAGAATAGTGTCATTTCCTGTACTATAATTTACAATCAACAGGTGTTTGAAAAAAAACACACTTTCCATTTCCAACTGAAATAGTTATTCAAAATGTGTACTCATCACAGGCAAACAAAAACAGTTAATGTCAGATAAGCACCTGGTCGAGAAAGTTATGAAACTACAACTTGAGAGTCACTAGGAACTTAAACCTCTAGGGCATAGATTGACATCTTAAAGAATTAACATCTGGCTGAATTCATGTTTTTTTTCCCCCTTTGTAGCAGTATGTTTATGCATTTCAAACTATTTTATTAATCTATTATTTTAGTCTCTCATATAGTCCCATGTATGGGTAACTAAAAGTAAACAAAATTATAAGAAAATAAACAGATTGGTATACATACTACTTACGTATTACTGTACTACTAGGTGCCATCTCGGCTCTTCCTCAAGGATACTAGTATTTTGCTACATAAATTACTTATTTATTTTGATAACCAGGTGAGAGGTCTGGTTTATTGACATATTACAGCTATGACTCATGCCCTAAGTAATTGCACAACAGTTTACAGCTACAGTTGTATCATTTTATGAAATACTTATATTACCTGCACACAGATTAAAACAGATTACACAGACCTTACACAATTAACAGACATGAAATAATTACATGCCAAGGAAAAACATAAAAACAGGTATGTGTATACATTGCATATGTACAGTAAATATTTTAATGCATATGGCAATCAAATGTCCCTGATTTTGCAGGATGTCCCTGATTTGTCTCATATTTTGCCACCTCCATCATAAAACGTTGATTTAACATTACTGACAGTGAACAATACCAGATATTAGAGTTTAAAAATTCTTATTGTGTAGAAAATCCATGATGATGCAAGACTTGTTATTCTATTAATTTTTAAGTGAATTACATTAATATATGCGTAATAATGTGTTATATCTGCAATGCCTGCTTACAGTATTAATGTATTTTACTATTGTATCTAATTTGACATTGTGATGTAATAACTTGTTTTACAGTGGAGCTTTTCTCCCCAGGCCTCCGCTGAAAAAGGGCTTTTACTCTGTCAGACTATCCTGGTTAACAAATGTCAAATAAATAAATGTAAAATTTCTCCCTGATTTTGTGCTTTTATTCTCCCTTTTGTTTTGGCTTTGTCCATAATTCTTGAGTAAGAAATTGAGAGGTATAGTGCTGTATCACAGGGTATTATCACCTGTATGAGCAATGCTAATGTGCTATGATTAAGGGTATCAGAGAATATCACCATACCAATCAGCTTTTCAAATTCTTGCTGCACACTTTATGTGAATCTGAATGTGTTGTTTAGATTGCATAATTTGCATCAAGACAAGCTAGATAATATTCTGTCTGGTGGCTTATTCGAGCGTTACAGAATGTAACAGAATAATCAAAGACATTTCATTTAGCTGACTGGTTACTGAAACTTGCTGCAACTGGAAAATAGTGAAAAACAAAGGGAGTGAAAACTAAAGCCAGCTGAGGGAAAAATTCCACAGGTAACAAAACACTAGTACATAATGTATCTTACTAGTCCTGTGGTACATGAGGACTGTTTCCTTTTAGGGGAACTGTAAGTAAAAGCTGTTAGACACTGTCTGAAGTAGTAAATGAATTCCACCACATAATAAACACATGCAGAGCCATATCAATTTCAAATAAAACGGAAAGTGAAATTCAAAAGCAAACTACTCTGAAATTTTAGGTGATTTTTACTGAGTTCAACCCACCAAAAGAATTTAATGAAGCACTTCTATGTCTTCTGTGATTAAGTTCCTGTCTCTGTAACATACCACTTCAATGTTATAGATGAGGAGAGCTGATAGGTTAGTAACTAGTAGACAAATACATAATGGTTTTACAAAAGAAGATTTATAAAGTTACATCAAAAGTCCAGTTTAAGGAATGTTTTAATGTGAAATAAACATTGTAAACATTGTAAAGCTTGGTTTGCCTATTTAGCCATATTCAAGGCATGCTCAAGGTACTTTACTGATTCAACTATTTGAATATGAGAACTACTTAAGGAAGGTACGATATCTGATACTCTTGTCTGAAGTTGGTTCTGCCGAAGACCATGAGTTTTGTATTGTATTGTGTCTGGGGAAATACCCGATCCCATAAGCTGCCCATTAAATTTATGGAACACAGAGATACTTGGTCTCATGGTTCAATCATCTTCACAATGGGAATGAAGGTCAGCACAAAACTTCACATTGTATATAAATGCTGAAGAGAAGAGGACAGGCAAAGACATAGCCTTTGTGTGCTTTTGTTGACAATTTATGGGCTATGAAAGATGCCACATTTTATTTGGTATACCTAGGCATTCAAATAGCTTTGGAGTTATGTTATCAGTGGCCATTCTGACTGATTTTAGAAAGGTGGTTTTAAAGGCGAGTATAACAGTGTTGGAAAGCTTTGATACATCTAAATACAAGGATGTACATAAGTGACCTTCACTATTATCTTTCAGCTGGATTCAGAGAGTAACAGAAAGGTGGCATTGTCACCATTATTCTTTCAAAAGCTGCATTGGATATCCATTAAGATACAATTTTCATTAAGGATGGTGATTAACTGGTTTTCAACTGATGATCTTAGGACAGAAGATTAAGTAAAGTAATTGGGCAATATTTATTTACTTCATCTGATGAAGACTAGTTATGCAGAAGAATGCTTTTTAGACCTAACCCCCTTATTTATACACTGTGCAAATTTGCACTGGTAAACCAATGCAAATTTGAAAGGAAAATGGCAGACTAATGATACACAGGAAACTTGTAATCATATCATTCTTTTTTATAGGCATGCAATGTGCATCTGTTTATTTAAATGATTCCTACATAGAAATGGGTGGGAAGAAATGTATTACAGTTAGAAGACTGTTTTGTACAAGATGAACAGAACATCTTTGAAAATGAAACTGAAAGGTTAGTGGTCCCATTCTCCACCTCCTTCTCCTTGCTGCTGTATTCTGACTTGTCACCAGGTTCTGTAGCACCAAGCTTTGAGGATGTAGTAGCCCATAAGTATATAGCAAGCCTTCATAGGTGAGTATTGGAGTGCACCATTTGAGCTCTCTGGACAAGAGAACTGCATCTTCAAGTGCACAAAGATATGTTCTATGATATTCTATCAACAGTGCTGGGAATGACTATAGACCTCCCATTCAGGTGTCTGTGGGGATAATATCAATGTCATCAGCCATGGCTCCAGAGGGTATCCATCAACACCTAGTAAATATCCGTGGGGTATCAGCCCCAACTCCAACATGTGGTACATGCATCAGAATGCCACACATTGTTATCAGGATTGGCCCTTGGTTTGTAGGATGACACATCCATGATGCTGCCTGTGTGGTCACATACCACCTGCATGTTCACTGAGTGAAATCTGAGGTAAGCGTGTGCATCACTGGCAGACAGTTTCTATATGACTGTGTACCACTGATTGCACCAGTAATACTTGGTCAAACAGTTGTCAACAGCATCATGGAAGTGTGCAGTCTCATTATGCTTGTCTATGAATTGCTTTTTCACTTTGTATGCAATGCTAAGCATGAACAGTTGTAGCTCTGTTGTGCACATTGTGTGTAAGTGTGTGTGTGTGTGTGTGTGTGTGTGTGCGTGCGTGCGTGCGTGTGTGTGTGTGTGTGTGTGTGTGTGTGTGTGTGTGTGCGTGTGTGTGTCTCAGTGATAGTCTTTCCTCTTGTTTTCTTTAAGTAACCGTCACATTGCCCAGTATGTTGATAGCATCTCTTGTATGTTTACAATCCAGTTTCTGTTGGTTGCCAAGCCATGTTATTTACTTCTCTGATTTTCACTTCACTTTTCTAGTGACACTGCCTTCAGTATTACCCACAGAGATGACATGCTTCCCTTTCATTTTAATTTCTATGAAGAATATGTAAAATTTCTTTAAGTTCGTGTAAGCTATATAAAGGAATCATCTCTTCTGTGTTCTCTGTACTCTGTTTTTCAGCATGAACACTATATCAATAATAAGCATTAAATTTTCTCTAGATCTTTTAAAATGTTTACTTAAAATATTAATTTTTCTTATTTCTACAAGTTTTTGCTATGAGCACAGTTCTACAATATTTAAGATATTTTCTTGTTTGAATGTATAGTCTTTAGCTCTGTGCTGTTTCCAAAGAATCTGTAACATGCATTAGCTTTGTTGTCTTTATTATGTTTAATTATATATGCCATTACATGCATCAGTAGTGCAAATTACTCAAACAAAATATGTACACATATCTGTTTATTAATTGCGGTATACTGCGGTGGTGGTGCTGCGGTAGCGTTGTCGCCTCACAGTAAGACATTGTCCTGTTCGATTCTCACCTAGAGCGTCTTCTGTGTGGAGACATTCATGAATGGGCATACCTTCGTTGAAGGTTGTGTCACTTGTGTGTCAGGGCCGGCAACTCGACACGTAGAAATCTACTGCCAATCATTAGCGGACCGGAGTTCCGCTGTGGCGACCCCTAAACGGGAAAAGCCGAAAGACACAACAACAGCATCCTTCTATGTAAGTCTTCAGCTTTTATTCTACAACATTCCATTTCTCATCATTTGCTAGTTTTCTTAACTTAGTCAGATAATCAGTCCCAAATTCAATAAATCTTCCTGTGCAAGGCTCACACTTGCATCTTTGAACTGTTTTACTTGATAAAAGTTTGAAATAATAATTAATATATTTTACTAAGTGCAAGTAAAGGATGCTATAAAGGGACAGGCTTTTGGCCAATCTCCCAGGCTAGATGGGATCAGATCCTGGTAGATGTATGGCATTTGATGGAAGAAAGACTAGGGAATATCTGGGTTCAGTTAAAGAATGAAATGTTAGTGACATGAAATTCCTCAGACCTCATGAAAGGCAGTTATTATTGTCATATTAAAAGAAGGGAACGATTTCTACAGACCCACATCAATCCTAAATGATAATTACAATATTTTGTAAGTATTTTGGCTAGGGGAGTTGCTCACTGCAAACAAATGTAATGTACCGTGATTAATGTGAGTTTGTGGGATGACAAAGGACATTTGACAATATTTTAAAAAAAATAACAATATACAAAGTGCAAAATAAGAAGTTTTTTATGGTTCTTAGGGCTTTGCTTGCTTTGATGCTGAGAAGGCCTTTGATAGGGACAGGTAAGAATATTTGTTTTGCGCATTTCTTAAATTTTACTTCCCACTGCATTTCTTAGACTTGCTTCAAATAGTGTGTGATGGATCAACAGACAGAGTTAAAATAACTGATACAATATCAGCAGAGTCCACCCTACTGAGAGGCCTGTGTCAGGGTTGTCCGTCATCACCTCTTATTCATCTTATACTCAGAACCATTATCAACAATGAGGGTCAGCTCTACAAGGCTATATGCAGGATGCAAAGAATATGAAAATGTATCTGCTTGCATAAGATGCCTTGATCAGGCTACTCATTCCACAGGACGATATACCAAGGCTACTAAAGGTTTAGAGACGTTTACCAGAGTATCAGGATATAATATAAATGTTACCAAGATGAGAGTGATCTCATTAATCTCATGTTAGGCGAGCAGGTTATAAAATAATGCTTTTGTCTGAGGGGAAAACATTAAAGTAACATATCTGGGGAGCTGGTTAGCTGAGACAATAGACCAATCTGTGAAACAGACTTGTAAAAAAAAATGATAGGAAGCTGTAATCTAACTGTTTCTAAGATGGAAAGGTTATTATCTTAGGTTTGGATCAGAGTTCAAACTTTCCATCTTTTTGCCTTGCCTCCATTGGGGATCATCTTTCTTAAGATGGAGTTGAACACACTGAAACTGGATGCTGTATTTTCCTCTGGGATGGACAGAAATCAAAGGTTGACTGGGTAAAAAAACTTCTACAACTGTAGCAAAGGGAGGCTTATCAATTCCTGACATAAATCGCTAGTGGTAGGTTATTCCGTTCTCCATCTTTGTGAAGCTATGAACAGTTTCATATCAATCCTTATGGGAATCAATAAGGTATGCAGGGATGTTGGTGACTGATAGGGCTGATTGGAGAGAAAACATGCTACAGAAGGAATTAAGTGAAGAAAACCTGTACATGGTAAACTGCAGTGGAGGGGACGCACAAAATATTTACAGCTCCACCACTACAGGAAGGTTGAGGGTTACTCCTAAATATAAGTGGGACAAAACTGAACAGGCAAAGAGAAGCTCTTGTTTTAAGATCGAGGATGGCACAGGTCTATTTGAGCTGATGGTTCCAAATGGCGGGGCGGGGGGTCTTAACATGGCAACAGGTTCTACAAAAGTATCAGCCACCAAGAAACGTGAATATGCTATGTATGGCTATAAATGCTAAGTTTTGGATTTAAATGGTATAAGTCAGAAGCAGCCCTACTACAGTCAGAATTGATTAAATGAGCATTGGAAAACAGGTAAGGTAAGAGGTTAACAAAAGGCTTAGTCTCTAAATTGATACCCGGGATAGTGAAACAGTCAGTGGGTAGGAAAGATTTCAGAATGAAGGAGAAGTGAACAGGCTGTACAGCAACAATGAATAAGTCTATAAAGGCATGTTAATTCAGGATATTTGCCTAAAGTCCTTGCATATCTGTGCAGTAACTGAGACCTGGTTCAAGGCTTCAGAGAGCACCCCTGCAATACCAGGCTACAACTCTTACCACACTTTTCGGCCACCAAACCAGGACTGAAACACTAAAGGTGGAGGAGTGTCCATATTCACCAAGGATATTCACACCACCAGGCTAGATGCCCAACACAATGCATCTGAAATTCTCCAGGTGAAACTAACACTAGGTAAGACTGCAATCCAAATTGTAGCTTGCTACAGATCCCCCACCATGCCCCAAGATTCTCACTACACCTTTCTAAACATACTGGAAAATATTAAGATACAACCAAACACCCTAATACTGGGTGATTTCAACTACCCTGCCATTAACTGGGAAAACTACTTGTGTACCAACATCTTTGCCCAACAGTTCTTGGAATTCATAAATTCTAATGCCCTGGATCAACTAATCCATAGTCCCACCAGAGGCTCCAATATCCTAGACCTGGTCATTACCAACATGGGAAATCGATGCTCCACACCTATGGTCACCCCTCGTTGGTCAGGTCTGACCATAAGCTAATCACCCTAAACATCCACATCCCTCCCCCTTCCCCCAGTAAGAAAACCTCAGTAAAAACATCTCCAAAGCCAACTTCATATTATTCAAGTCAGAAGTGACAAACTTCACGACACCCATGCAGACAGGAACTGAAAGTTTGACTGCTGAATCCTACACTAAGGCACTGTACGAGCACATCCACTCATGCATGAATCGTGCCATCCCAAATAGAACCAAAATGCTCTCCTCCAAAAAAAGGAAGCCAATCTGGTGGTCCCCTGCCATAAACAAACTTTATATCAAAAGGAAGAAACTGTTGCAGAAAAGAGGAAAATCCCTGGATGCAAAAATCTCCCTTACCAGCCTCAGTAAGAAGTTGAGATGCCTCATAAAATCCTCCAAAGCTAGTTATGAAAATAAAATTGCCAAAGATTCCAAAGACAACCACAAGGCATTCTATAGCTATGTCAAGAATCTAAATGGCAATGCTCAGATCTGCTCTTAGCTACAACAGAATGGCATTTAATATACTGATCCCAATTATATTTCCAATATCCTGGCAGATCGATTCAGTGCCAACTTCAGCCCCCTCTCACCCCATAAAGGGCCCATCTCAATACCAAAAGATTGCCAAAGTCTAATAATAATAGCCACACAGGTAAAAACCTCACTCTCCAAAGCTAAGAATACAGCATCCATGGGACCAGATGACATCCCAGGCTGTGTACTAAATGAACTACAAAATGAACTGGCATCTGACCTAAGTGTCATGTTTAATCATAGCTTCACCTCAGGCTTCATGCCCACTGAGTGGTGCACAGCTACAGTTATCCCACTCCACAAGGGGGGATCCACCTTGGATCCTGGGAACTACCGCCCCATCAGTCTGACGAGCCTGATCTGCAAGGCCATGGAACATGTTACCATGGAACTTATAAACAAAGACATTGGCAACCTTCAAACACTGGACCCCACACAGTTTGGGTTCGTGAAGGGCCAATCTTGTCTCCTGAACCTGATTGACTTCCTCAAATTAGTCTTCAGAGCTGTGGATGAGGGTAAGGCAGTTCACACAGCCTATCTGGACCTCGCCAAGGCCTTCGACACCATTCCCCACTCTGGAATTATAAATAAACTTAATAAGCTGGGCATTAATCCCTACATCACTTGATGGGCTACCAACTGGCTTACTGACAGAACCCATACTGTAAAAGTAGCCGACTCCAAATCCAGCTCCAGACAAGTGACAAGTGGAGTACCTCAGGGTTCAGTCCTGGGACCATTCTTGTTTGGCATCTACTTCTCTAAAGTACAGGCCAACACTAAGGGACTCTGGCTAACAAAGTTCACAGATGACTGCAAAATGGGAGCTATTATTGAATTCCCAAATTATGTAGATATTCTACAAAAGGGCCTTACAGAAACAGATGCTTGATGCCAGAGCCATGGCCTCAAGCTCAATACCAATAAATGTATAGTTATCCCCTTTGGGAAAAAACATGTACCCATGAATTACCACATAGGTGGCAGTACACTAAACACTGAAGGTGTGATAAGAGACTTAGGGACACAGGTGGACAGTGGTCTCACCTTCGATAACCACATTGCCACAACAATCACGAAATCCTTCTATGTGGCACACCTCATCATTAAGGGCTTTTCATCCAGAAAAAAGGAGGTCATTGTCCCACTGTACTCATCCCTCATTAGACCCATTATAGAATACAATGCCCCATTTGGTATGTATCTCTCAAGACATCTGAAACAACTGGAAAGGCCGCAGAAATACCTCACTAAAAAAAAACACAGGCCTAAAGCAGATGCCCTATGCTGACCGTCTAAAAAAACTCCAGCTATACTCTGTCACATATCGTCTACTCAGAGGCGATCCCTGCTTAACATACAAGGCCATGTCAAACCCAGAGCTGTTGGACATGCTACACTTAAAGAAATCCCAATCCCTCAGAGCCACACGCTCCAGGGATCTAAACCTTGTCATCACAATGAACAAAACATGCTGGAAGGATAGGTTCTTGACCCAGAGATTCCCCAGACTCTGGAATAGACTGCCCATACATGTCAAGCAGAGCACCTCTTTGGCCCTCTTCAAAAGGAACCTTGATGATTGGATAGGAGACAGGAAATTCACCCCGGGGATCATGTCAGTCGCCCTGCTAGACAGGGGTCCAGGGAAGTAAATAGTGTGGGAAGAAATAGCCAGGGAATTGTTATGGCTAGGCTTGTATAGGGCCTAGGGCCTATAGCCTAGTACTAACCTATGAACCTATAAATATTTTACATGCTGGAGAGATTAGGTAGATTATATCCAGAAGTTATTGCAAGTTGTTGGCGATATAAGTCAAATGCAGTAGGTGACTGGTTGCATATATTTCAGTCTTGTGCATTATTAGGAGCCTTCTAACATGATTTAGAGACGTTAGTGACAGACATATTTGGGAAAAAAATTGACATTCATTCATTTTATTTTTATGGGTTATTATGATCGTACAGAGTTCAGTCAGCAAACTCAGTATTTGTTAGTCCTGATAACGATACTAGCAAAAAAAAATTATAGCACATAGCTAGAAATCGAGGAACTTCCTAGTATTAGATTCAAGAGAGCTCTGGCAGACTTGATGGAGGAAGAAGAGAAACAATGTAGCAGAAAGCAGTGTCAAGGGTTTCTGAATAAGTGGTACCTCTGATTAAATGATTTAGGTAGCGATGCAAAAGCCAAAAAGGAATAGGAAAAGGTATGTGGAGCTACAGAAGAATTAACCTAATATGGGCTGCCAGGGCACAAAGGAGTTAGAGGATGGGAAAGGGAGTAGTTATCAATATACTCTAGTCTGACCGTAATACAGCATCTAATCAAATGACTGAGCATAACTGGTTGGGAAATCAACCTGAAAAAAAACATACATGTCAAGGTGTTTTGCAGAGGCAAGCCCCCCCTGAACCCACCAATGTAGGGGGCAAACCACCTATACCCCTAAATATATATATATATATATATATATATATATATATATATATATATATATATATGGTGCTGGGTAGCGTTGTTGACTCACAGTAAGATGCTGGCTGACCGGTTTGACTCTCAGCTAGAGAGTCTTCTGCGTGGAGACATGCATGAATGGGCATACCTTCATTGAAGGTTGTGCATTAGGGCTGGCAACTCAGCACGTAAAAATCAACTGCCAATCATTAGCGGACCGGCGTTCCGCTGTGGCGACCCCTAATATATATATATATATATATATATATATATATATATATATATATACTTACTCCATGGTTGCACAATCATGAAGAAAAGAGAAATCTCCTTAAAGAAAGGAATTGCTGTTGGTGCAAACTTAGAAATTACACTGGCATGGGTTTCTTACGGAAAACAATGATTGTGGAGTTGAAGTTTGCAGAGTTGTGTTTGGTGAGGTAGAATCTTCTCCAGTTTGTTTTTGAGCACTTGAGCAGCCTTACTATTATATGTGAGTCAACATATATAATAAGAGGAATTAATTTTATATGAGGGTATTTTAAACTGCTATTTGTTAAACTTTAGTTGGATATTGTAATTTGAATGTATTGCAGAGAAATGTTTAGTTTTTGATGGTCTTGAATAAAGGTGTTTTTTTTTTAAAAAAAAGCTTTAGTAGCTGCAAGTATTTTTTTTTTTACTTTTTTTTCCCATTGGGTTTCACAAGAGTCAGGAAATTCCTTAATGGACTCTAATGTTTATAAGGCATTCTGATAATTCTATATGTTTGTTTCCCTTCAAGTTAAAGGTCAGTGGAAAATAATGTTTGAGTATTTCACTAAATTCCTTTGTAGTCTGGGTTTCCTTGTTAAAAGCACTCAGAATGCTTACAATTTCTATTTTCTTTCTATCTGCAACAAGTTGTTTGCAAGTCATTTGTTTGTTTTCGGATTTCCTTAATTTTGCTCTGTTTTTAACTGGACTTTCAAGGTTACATTCACAATCCTTATTCTAAAATCTTATTCTTATAATCCACATTGCCACAAATCAGGTGTTGCACTTGGACTCAGTCATCTTAATGTGACCCAGTGTTTTCATATGTAATTCAAACTCAACAGCAAGCAGGAGTTCAGGAACACAAACAGTACAGTACACAACAAAAGGCCAGTAAACATGAAACAAAACAAGAGTAATCAGGATTGTAATATTTTAAATGTATCATTACTGAATTTATAATCTGTACATGTGACACCATATAGTGGCATAATATGAAAACACAAAATGCTGAGGGTTTCAGACATATTTGGGCTGACTTCTGAGTAACCTTTAGTGCATAATATGATAGACTTATTTTTGAGTGTTTTAACTACAGCTCCAGTTTAGCTAACATAAGCTCAGGCAACCTACTCCTTAACTTGATATTATCCATGGTAAAAAGGGTTACATTTATGATGCAATGTCTTCAAAGATCACTGGGTAAACTTTTATTATGCATGACACACAGCTGCAGTTTAAGTGGATTTAAAACCAAACTGGACATTTACGTGTAAATTATAAAATATAAAGAAGACGTATTAGTGTTTTTGATGATTTAAGGTCCTAAGTATAGTTTGTAAATATGCAGCTTGATCAAAAAGAAAAAGATATGTAGGATTTGACATCTGGCTAACAATCACACTAAGATGATTATGCAGACATTGTTACAGGCAAAAACTGGCCAAAGGGTTCAAGCAGATAACTATAATGTTTACCTCAGTGACTAATGTGTTCTCTTTCATATGTACTTTTGGCATGCAATGTAGGTTATTCCAAATTGCTTGGCATTTGCTGTTTTGTGAAATTATTTCAAATTCAAAAAAATCTCAATATTTTTCACAGTTTTCAAATAGTGCATCAGTGTGCCTTACTGCATACCTTCTCATAACTTTCTGTTGTTAAACTTTAATTTAGGATATGCATGGAAGCAGTCTGACTGACTGTGTTTGCAATCTCTTGTAACAGAACACATCTATCCATTCATCCATCCACTTTCTAGAAAATTCTATACTTCTCTAGCTATAGCTGCCTTTGGATGCCACACTTTTTTTAACAAGCTATGGGGAAAAGTTCAGAAAATATTAGACTGCAAATAAAGCCTTAATACAGAAACTCATCACTAAACCCCAAGAAATGCACATCATGCAAAATATTGAGAAATATCTGAAAATAGTGGGTTAACCTCATTTGGGAATAATGGTTGTGGTATAAGGATATCATGCTGAGAAAAATGAAACAGTAGTCTTCCACAATAGAAAATATAGTCTGCAACTCAAAACTGCATTACGAAGCATGTATGTACTATTTTTTTAGGATTCATAAAAATAATACCGAGAATAGTTAGCAAAACAGCTGGCCTGCAGAAAGCAAGCAAAGCTCTAAGATGCGACAGCTAAAGAAGAATTTCCGGATTGGCAGACTTTGGTGGATTAGGAAGGACCCATCTCATTATCATTTTCTAGGCAAGGAGAAGAAAGTTCAAATGCTGCCGTTCATAGGGTGGGTATTTCATGCCCACAGGATGGATAGATAGCAAAGGGAAACGGGGGCACTGCTCATGGCCAGCATGATAGCGATGTCACAGAATGTGATCAGGACAGGCTCATGAACATGATACTGTGTTGCAAGTCTCCATTGTTATTGTACCCAGTGAACACGTACAGGGGATGCAATCAGACACAGAGATGTTTTACAGTAGGTATTTTTGATGACAGTTCGGTTCACAGAGTTAAAGCTATCAGCTGCTAATAAGCTTTATCATATGATCATTAGCTTGATTTCTTTAGTTTCCAATTGAAAACTGTATCAGTCTGAGCATGATATGTATCTTAAGGGTGCTTCCTGGCCATCCATGAAAAGAGAAAAAGAGACATTTGTGCCTAGTGGGATTACTTGGCTAACACACAAATAAACAAATGATAAATAAATACAATCTTGAGAAAGAAATTTTATGTGTAGTTCAAGGAAAATGTCAGATGAAGGCACATGGACTATGTCATATTGGACATAAGGTGATGGGGTGGTGTGATGGTATAATAGTTAAATCAATATGAATTTACTGGAAAAGCTCACTCAGACTCTACCACAACTTGCTGTAAGGGTAAGATTAATTTATTTTTGCTTTCTTGTATTTTGTATTTCTTCATTGCCTTCTTCTAGTCTGTGTATTGTGATTTATTTTCTTTATACTGTATTTTACTTGTATTCTGCTTTTAATTGCATATTTAAACTTGGAAAAGACCACAACTATATTTCTTGTGAATCACACAGAAATTAGGACAGGTCAATTAGGGTTAATTACTTGTGAACTGAGGGTGGAACTAGGAACTAAACCCTCTATTTAAGGGGTAAAATAAAACATTTCAAGGCTTTACTGGAAAAGCTTAGTCAGACTCTGTCACAGCTTGTTGCTAGGGAAAGGTTAGTTTGTTTTTACTTTCTTGTAGTTTGTATTGCTTTATTGCCTTCTTCTGTTTTGTATACTGTGATTTATTTTATGTACACTGTTATACTTGTATTCTGCTTTTAATTGCATAGTTAAACTAGGGAAAATACCACAACTGTGTCTCTTGTGAGACACACAGAAATTAAGTTTTCCTTCAATTTTAAATTCGACTGTTTTTCTAGTTGCCTGCCCCTTTATGTTAATTTGACTACATACTGGATATGCAGGAGGTCCATCAGGTTGGGGTCTGACAATACTTTATATGCCAGGCACAAATCTTCTCTTAACAGTCTGTAGGAGATAGAATGCAGGTTTAGACCCTTGTGGTGGTCCATAGGACATGTCATTTAATCCTTGTATTATTTTTTGTGATTAACCTCTGTGGACATTCCACTTGTTGGATATGCCTTGTTAGGTATATTAGCTATAGACCAAAGGGGACACTGTACTCAATGATAGGTCTGATGAATGATGAATACAGTGGAACAATGTCTTCCTTAGACCTAGACTACTGGGACTACTACTGAACTACTGGGTCAACTCTTAGGGGTGTGCTGTCAGTATGATAGTCACCAGGGGTGCATGACTTCTCAAAGAATACTATTACACATTTCTTGGCATTTAGTTTTAGTCCATGGTTGTGACACCAGTTATTTGTCTGTGTCAGCCCTTCCTGGAGAACATTTGTGTCGGTGGAGGAGTCTGTGACTGCTCCTAATTTGCAATCATCTGCAAATTTAGTCAGCCAGAAGTCACTGACATTCACCTTGATGAGCAGTCCAAGGACCAATCTCTGATGGACTCTGCTTGTGACTGGTCTCTTTGTAGAGGCAGGCTTCCAAATTCTAACTTCCAGGGTCCCCTTCATGAGCCAGCTGGCTATCCACTGGGTGACATAAGGATTTGTACCTAACTTCTTGAGTTTGTCAACAATGCCTAAGTGTAGCATTGTGTCAAATGCCTTGGCCAGGTCAAGGTAGGCACGGTGAACCATTTTGCTCTTATCCATTTCTTTGGCAACCTTCTCAAAGAAGTCCACTATGTTGAGTAGGCATGACCTGTCCTTAAGAAAAAGAAATCGTGGTGTGCCCATTGTCTGGAAGTATCCTATGTCATTATTGATTATTTCCATGATAATCAATTCCATGGCTTTGCATATGAGACTAGTGAGACTTATGAGTTTGTAGTTTACAGGGTCTGTAGATAGCCCACCTTTATGCAAAGGGTTGACTGTTGCTGTTCTCCATTCATGAGGCATGAACCCTGTTTGAAGGCTACTGGAAGAGCAGGCTGTTTTCTTTTTCTTTAGTTGCTTACATGTGCATTTGTAAATTCAGACTGGTGTCTAGCGAAATGCTGAGGTATTTGTAGTAGTTTACTGTTTCTTTGGCTTCTTTGTTGCTATATGTAATAACCCAGTTGTCTAGTGTTTGGGCCAGGGTTTGCTGTGCCTCTATTTATGTATATATATCTATATATGGTTTACTATCATGTTATTGATGTATGCATTATTAAAAAAGGGTTATTTGAATGTGGAGTATGCTCCTTTTAAAAATGTTGTACATAATTACTTTGAAATCATTTGTGCGAAGAAAAGTAACCATTCGGTAAGGAGAACTCACCATTTTGAAGCTTGCTGCTGTATGTATGATTGCACAGGTCCTTAAACCTTGATCAGTCATTCAAAAACAGGAAAATCCTTTGAATGGAGAGTGTGGTACAGTGAGGATAAGGAAATTTACCCTTTCTCTCACTGTAGTGCGATCTCCGTGTTGGTATATATAATTTGAAGAGGGTATGTGGATTTGTTTGTGGGGTTTTTTTTGTTTGTTTATGGTCAAGTGTCAGTAAACTCGAACATGTTAGATATACCCTTGCAGACTTGGTGTTTTTGGCTGTGTCCCCATTTCAGAATTAAAGGCAATTATGAAAAAAGTGAATGTTGACCGTCATGTTATGTTATGTTCGACATATTTACGATTAGGAGCATTAAATTGTGGCAAATAGACTCGATTTATTTTTCAAAATTATGTTCTGTGATTGAGTGACATGATAACTATAATAACTCAAAATGTGTAATCAATAAACAGACTCAATGGACTTTATCAAACAAATCTCCTACCTCCTCAACATATTGTCTTCGGGGAAGTTTTACACTCCCCTGAAGACAATAGGTCAGGTGCCGGGAGATTTGTTTAATAAACTTTTTTGCTTGTGTTTAGAATCAGTTTATGTGTAAATAGCCAGATGGGCAGGTTTTGAAGATAAGCCTCCAGATGTCTTTCAATGATAGTATGTGAGGCTTTGGGTTTGTATATAATTATGTCATCTGTATAACGCATGAGAG
The DNA here is from genome assembly GCF_019279795.1 of Protopterus annectens. NCBI lineage: Eukaryota > Metazoa > Chordata > Ceratodontiformes > Protopteridae > Protopterus > Protopterus annectens. The sequence goes on from NC_056735.1 coordinate 140,107,146, forward strand.
ACATATTGGATGGTTGAGAGGGGGTTTGTTGATAAACAGACAGAAAAGCATTGGTGACAGGATTGGCTCTTGTGGCATTCTTTTTTAAACTGAAGTGAGGGCTGAAGAGGAGGTTTCTAACTGGAACTTTGAATTATCCATGGGAAAGGACGGAGCTGAATAATTTTAATTCAGTGGAGTTAATTTCAGGTGAAAAGTACAGAGGGACTGACTAAGCCAAAAAACTTTACTCAGCTTACTCAGAAAGCTTTACCAGCCAATGAAACTTGGGTTTGTAACTCACAACTCATGCTCAACCCAAAAAAGCAAACTACATCTTTTTCCCCAAATCACTCTCTCATGAAAAAACAAAATTTAAAATCCTTTCTCTTAATAATACAATCACTAAAGTCACTTCTTATAGCAAATTATTAGGGATGATAGTGGATGTTAATCTTAACTTTGACCTGCATATATAAAATTGCATAAAAAAATACCAGAAATTTGGGATGCTTTACAGAGTCAAAAACCTTCTCCCCAACAGGACTAGAACTACTCTTGCCACTACCTACCTCCTCTCACCACTACTTTATTGGGCTCTCATCCTTACTAACCCGCAGGCATCACAAAAATCAGATCTTGAACAATAGTATAATAATGTGGCTAAATTGGAAGTGAATACCTCTTTCAGAACTCACCACTGTATACCACTAAAATGCCTAAATTGGTTAGAACTAACCCATCAACTAACATATAGACACCTTGTTGCTACCTATAAAATTATCCAGCAGCCATCTGCTTGTCCAGCACTAAATACCATTCTCCACAACTATACTCTCTATTGGTCATTATGTCCAGTGACTAAAACCTCCTCTATGTCCACAAGCCTATCAAGTCTGCTGGCATGGTCTGTGCTCATACCACATTGCTAAAGCCTGTAACTCCTTACCTGTATCTATCAGGTCAATACCCTTCCTCTCTCCAGTCCTACAAAACCATTCTGAAAGACTTCTTAGCCAAAATCTTGCTCTGTTTTTGTTCAACCCCAGGATAACCTACATCCCTAAATATGAAAAAGTACCTATTCATATCTTATACTACCTTACTCTCTCTTCTTCACTCACTTCCTTACTTCAGTCAATTTCTCTCCACTTCATATTGCAATTATTGTTTGCATTATACTAACTTACCTTTACTTTCTTTATAAGTGGGCTAAAATTTCCCTAAATATTGAATCATTGTCATATAAGTTTTATCTATTCTTAACCAATGTTTTTCACATTATGTCTAATTTGGTATCATTGTTTAACTATAGATGTTTTTGTACTATTTCTGAAGTTTGTAAAATTATTGTTCTTAGAATGTTTTTATAATATGTTGCAGCTTTTCTCCCAGGCTTTCTCTGAAAATGGACACATAGCCAGTCAGATATTCCCAGTAATCAATTGTCAATAAATAAAATAAATAAATAAATTTGGCTAAGTCCACAAAAAGGTATCTGGTGAGCTGGCCTTTTTTTCATACTGGTAATAATGCCATCTGTAAATATGTAACAGCAATCGTAGTTCTTTGACCTGACCTGTTGAAGACTGCACTGCTCCCTGAATTTGAGAGGAAGGTGAGAAAGTTTAATAATCTTGGAGCCTTGTTCAAGAGTTATGGTGGAGAGAGAATGAGGTATAGAACAGAGAAGAGGATTAATAGTGATAGTACTGCATGTGTTGTAAAATTCCATGGTGGTGAAGTGAGAGATAAGTCTCTGCACAAAAATCTCACTTTACCCATTATTTTATGTTCCCATCCCATCCTCAACTAAGCTCACAAGCTATAAGTAGCTAAATCACAGATACAAGTAAGATACATTGGTGGTTTACTATCAAATCTCTGAAAATCGCTTGTTCGAGTAATGACTTATTCGAACCAAATGAATGTAAATAACCACATTGTTGCTTCTCACCACCAAATGCAGTAATGTTGATAAGTCGCATTCAACATTATTGACATTACCCAACTTACCTTGATGTCCAGAGATGCCCTACAAATGTTTTTCAGGGAGCAACCCCCCTACACCCCCCACACCCCCTGCTAATTATATACGCCAACTCTGTGATCGCACTACAGTAAGGAAAGGGGCAATTTCCCAGATCTCCACTGTAGTGCAATCTCCAATCCAATTGTAAACAGCAACGCTCAAAACAATGAATGCAAGTATGTCTCGATGTTTCAGAGGTGGCATAATTTTAACTCAGGATTTTAAACTTTTGCACCTGTGCCCTCAACTATCTGAATGACAATAAACTAACTTTCACACATGTGATAGTAAACCTACATTGGTTTTCTTTGTAGGGTCATTTGGCTCATTCTCAATACCAGTTTTGAGGAGCAGTAGGATCTTGCAGCAGAGCTGAGCTTGTCTGGGTTGAGAGGATTTAGCTGAGGTGCTTTGGGTACCTTGTGAGGATTCCTCTGGATTGTTCTGAGCCCCCTTGCTAAGTGAAGCTATGTTTTGGCTCAGCCTGGTATATCAGTGTGGAAAGCATGTGACAGTCTCCACAGTTTGCCTTAACACTTATGCCATTTACCTATATTGTATTACACCACTTTGGCTCACTACCTCCTCCCTGTACTGAAGAACACAAGGTGTCTGAGGGCAGCTATCATTTGCTGACAGTCTGACACTGCACCAGTGCAGGCATCTGACAAATTTTCTCCTATTTATACTGAATGAATCATTAGTGTTGTGCTTTTTTTTCAGTTATAGTAACTTGTTTGGAGAGTTAGCCTCAACAACTGTCCGCCCACAGCTACTTGCACTAGCCAGATATTCGTGGACTGCACCCCCCAAGACTACAGCAGAATGAATACAGCACCTAGCCCGGCAAACATGTAGAAACTTTTATTCAGTGTAAGGGAATTTACTTGTTTGTTCTGTTATTTTAGTCATGCTCTGTTGAAAATGGTAATAAGTTTAATGTCTCTTCTCTGCTTGGCCAGTACTTAATGGTCTGCTTTTTGGCTCCCCTTCCCTTCCCTCTAATTAACGAGCTATACCCTACTCTTGCTGGCAGCTTGCAGTTTCTTAATTGCTATTTCCACCTACTGCTTTTGTGACTCACCCTCTTTGCTTGTATAGGCAGTTCTGTGTTGGTTTGCTTCTTCCCTTTTCTGTGTCCTGAAGTTGTCACTAACTAATGAACAAACAATGTCTGCTTTGAGCATTAAATGTGGTTAGCGCTAAAAGTAGTTAAGAAAAATTTATTTTCTCATTTTTCCAAACTTTTTTCTTAATACTTCAGTCTACTGTCTATCTCACATACCTTTGCAGGTTGCATACTCATAATTCTTTCACCTCAGTACTTCAATGCAATTTTATTGTCCATTCAGGCTTACAGATATTTTTTTGTTTTCAACTGTGGCAGCTGCACCACTTTCTCAGTCTGCTCTGTTCACCTTTGTTATGCTCGGGCTCGGTTCATTCCTCTATCCTACCTGCTACTACCACCCACCCCCACTTCATCTAAGTATATACCATTCTATCCCCTACCCCCTACAATGAAACAAGCAACCATATTCAGTGAAGCTTCCAACTGGACTAACTCCTTAGCTTGCAAACTCATCACAGGCCCATCTAACTCACTTCTCCCAATCTACGCCAAGAAAAATACCATCTAATTTCCCCAGTTAACTCTATCTCCTCCTTACTTATGCAGAAATATGCTACTCCTCCAGTCTCCTCTCACAATTATACTAAGCATACTCACCATTGCCACATCCTACCACACTCCCATAGGTTCATAGGTTCACAGGAGATTACTAGGCTAACATCTGAAGAGCTCTTGCAAGCTTAGCCAGTTTTATCCATATTTTACCCAATTTTCTATCCCTAGGAGAAAGATAACAAGGGTCAGCAAGCAGGGTTTTGACAATTTTTATAGACTGCCTCAGTTCATAAGTGACATGGGTGCCACCCCAGGAGTGAATTTGCAATTTCCCATCCATTGGTCCAGATTGTGCTTGAAGATGTGCAGGGAAGGGCTCTGCTTCACATGAATAGGAAGCCTATTCCAGAGGAAGGGCAATCTATAGGACACATATCTGTCTCTATAGCATGATCTCTTTATGTCAGAGATCAAATTTAGATCAGGTTTAGATCTTTGGAGCAGGTAATGCTGGTGCAGTTTTTTTGTGAATATGTAACACTTCCATCAGGGCTGTGTCAGAGACTACCTTGTAGGTCAAGCACAGATCATCCCTCAGTAATTGGTAGGAAAATGAATACAGTGATAGGGCTTTTAATTGGTCCTCATATGACATGTTAGTTATACACTGTATTATTTCGTGAGAAACCTCTGTGGTTTCTTGGCCAGCATTTTTTATATTTCTTCTGGCTGAGCATAGGTAGTGCCATCTATAGTCAGCTCAGCACATTGCTGAGTGTTTCTCTTAAGATTTTGGACATAACTAAAAATGCTTCCTAGTTTTCCTTTGCTTGGGAGGCTATTTTAGTCCCATGTTTAGCTTTTGAAGACTTGACTAGTTCCCTAATTTGCCTGTTGAGACTAATGAGGATTTTTTTTCTCATTGTGCACCTAACCATTTACTTCTAGACAGGAATTTCTTCCATCTGTTGTACAGTCTGTTTATGCCAGGGGTCCACCAGGGTGACTTGTTTTTGCAGCTAGACCTGGGTTTAGTTTGGTCAGGTACTGCCATTTCTATGCCGTTGTTAAAGTGATTGTACAGGGTATTTGTATATTCTCTTCTGCATAGGCCTCTGTGTTTTCAGGGTTGGGGGAGCTTTAAAAGTATCTATGCTATCACTTAAAGTAATTTGCCTTGGAAAAATTCTTTAAACTTAGGGTTTGATGGGGTTCTACAATTACGTTTATTTCAAAGGAGGCCGATTTATGATCTGATCTTACCAATTAAGGTATTAAGTGGAGTGTGGGGGGGTACAATCCCCCCCATGTTTGTGAGTAATATATCAAGGATATATGAGCTCCTAATGGGAGTGCAAACCAGCTGTTCCAGAGCATTTACAATGACTAAGTCTTGAGTCTGCATGTTAGGGGTCGTGTATGTCCGTCAGTTAATTGATGGCTAGTTAAAGTCACCCTTGAGTCATGTGTTAGGCTTAATGCTAAGTAATTCTATTAACTTCAGGTATGTGGAGTGGTTTTCATGGTTCATGGTTGGAGGCCTGTAGCTAGTAATGATATGGTGGGGGATTTTTTGCCTGTGGTCAGCTAGATATGGAGTAGCTCAAGTGAGTCATCCTGCCTGACCAATCCAGAGGTTTGATTGCTTTTTATGTAAATTAAAACACTTCCTCTTTTCATTTTTTTTCCTTTTCAGAAGGTGGTCTGAATGTGTGATAGGCATTGTAGCCTTGCATTACTGGGGTTCTTTCCACAACCTTGAACAACATTTCTGTAACTGCACAGATGTCAGCATTCTCCAGGGTGGGAAGAGTGCCCAGGGAGTGCAGTTTCTTGTTAAGACTCCTAACTGAGCAGTAGTACCTTCAGCCTGGAATTAAAAGAATTTGTTACGTTGGTAAGTCTGTTGGTTTGGCACTGCCTAAAAAGGCACTATGGGAGTGGCACTATAGGAGTGATTAATGCCTTGTCCAGTATTCAAATACCTATCTGCAACAGTTGCAGACCATCTCTGGCAAAGCAGCGTGGTCTGCCAGTCAAGTCGTTCCAAGCTGACAAATGCTGGATCCCCGTGGAATGACACCAGTAGCTAGCCAGTTATTGAAGTCACTCATTTTCTCTTTGCATTGTGATATCATTCTTGGTGAGGGTAGAATGCTGCTCAAGGTGAAGCTCATACCAACCCTAGACACGTATTCAGAGTGGTGCAATATGTCTCTCTTCAGATAGTCTAGAGAGGTATGTCTCAGGTCATTCACACTCACATGTATTATGAATGAGTCATACTGGTACTTGTGGTTTTGTGAACTGAGAGCTTGAGTGATCTGGTGAATCCTGGCCCCTGACAGGGAACTGACTAAATGATCTCTTTATCCAACCTGGTGAAGGGAGAGTCTGTGTGTCCTATGATAGAACATCCTATGACCAAGATATTTAAATGTATATTATTTTGCCATAGGAGCTTGCTTATAGAGACAGTGTGATGTGTATTTTTACATATAGTGGTTGGGGTTGACTTGGTTTTGTTTGCATGTGGCTTCTGAGGATAGCATATGGGAGACCTCTGAAGTTTTGGTATCTTACTTGTCAGTACCTCTGCGTATGTGGATTTAGGTTCTGAGATCGTATTTTGTGAGGGAAATGATGTACGTGCACTGACAATCTGTCTGCCATTTGATTTTTCAGTATGTGAGAGTCGTGTCTCAATTTTCATGGTGTAACTACATCTCTCACATACTGTGTTTGTTACAGGATTAAATGGTCATCAGTATACATGAGACAATTACTACATTGCCTCAGGATGGCCATGTCCACCAGGCTGGTCACAGAGATAGCAGGATAGTGTGTATCCATGGTTTCAGTTTTTTTTACTACAGGTTTAACCAGGGAAAAGAGTGTTGAGATTGAAGTGGACTGTGATGATCGCACATGGATGAAAAATGGGTGCTATACTCAGTGTGAACCGCAGCTATCCAACAAGGTGATGCTGCTCTGTGTGCAACATAGATGCTCCTAGAGCAGCAGGGGAACTGGAAAAGGTTGCAGAGATAGTTATTCTAAGGGAAATTTTAACTTACAAGTGTTTGCATCTTTACAGGTTGCTACTAACTGCTGCTGTGAGGAGAGCAGCCTAGTGCAAACACTGGGCTTATACAGAATCATAAAAACAACTTTTGCAACACTGGGCTAATATAGAATTAGAAAAAATACTTTTATAACAGCAAGGCCTACAGACCAGTCAGGGAAACACACAATCAGCTTTCAGCTAGCAGCCCCCAAATCAGATAAGTTTACTACAGTACAGGTTTGCTACAGCACACAATTCTGGCAGTGTACAGTCAGAAAATCCTCTTAATGTAAAAATGCTGGTTTTACACCTCAAGTGCAGGAAATCGCACAAACAACATGCTATTGTCCTGTAAAACTAGCAGACACAATGTAATTAAGTACTATAGCAGCACTGGAAACAGTTCAGCTTTGAAACTCTACTAATTGTGAGAAATGTAACAATTAATGCAGGATTCTTATGAAATACAGTAAAAGCAATCAGCAAAAGTGAAAAATTATACTTATTTTAATTCTTCTAGCAGCAGTTGGCAGTGGATGACTTTAGATGCAGCAGATTCTCTGTAACTCTCAGGCGATGTAGTTAAACCCCCTTCCCTTTATCACTCTATTTTCCCCAACTCTATACTCTTAGTCAACAAACACCTACCCATCAACTACGAAATTGCACACAGTCTCCCCTTTTAGGAACACAGAGGCTCTCTTCAGTTAAAACCAGATCAAAGAGAACAACCAGACCCAAATATCAATATCAGACCTAAGAGATAAATATAAAAATAGTACAATTTCTCTGAACACACTTCCACTCTCCCACTCTGTGGATACATCTACTCAAACTCTGGACCATTCCTTAAAATCAACCAAACCCCATCTAACTCAACTCCCACCATTACCAACACACAACCCAATAATCCTAACCACAACCTACTATTAATGCACATAAACCTCAGAAGCGCCTACAAAAAAATTCAAGATCTCCACCCATGCATTGCAACACACAACCTAGACATTCTAATCATCACTGAAACTTGGCTAAATCTAAACACTAATGATGAAGAAATCCTTCCCCAGGATACAATATAATAAGAAATGATTGAGTACACAAAAAGCTTGAGAGGTTGCAATACTTTTTAAAAACACACTAAATATCACCAAATACCCACAGAGTCATCCCAACTCTTCTTACAGAAATATCTATCACCCTCCTACACCTTTGGCTGTCTCCCGGACAACATCAGTGTAAAACCTACCACTAGAAGATGCTGTTACCCATTTTCAGTTAAACATTCCTTAATATAGTAAATGAGTTAACTCCTATAAGAACAAAAAAAATCAAAATTAACCATGCTCCATGGCTTAAACAGGAGCTAAACAGCTTGTGCTAAATAGAAACAAAGCCTGGAAGACATGGTACAAAGATAGAACACAGCAAAAGTGGTAAATTTTTAAACAGCTTAAAAATCGATATAAACAACAGGTCAAACTAGCCAAAATTGCATTCTTTCACTCACTTTAAGGCAAACATCACTACAATCCCAAACAATCCTGGACAGCCATAAAGACCCTACTAAACCTCATCTCTTACCACAAGCAATAACAGATCGCATAGCCACCCAACTCAACACACAATTCATTCAATCTGTCCAATCTCTACTAGAATCTAATTCACTCTCCCATCTTTCTATCCCACCAGCAATGCTCCCAATACTTCCCTGCTTTCTTTCCACCAAATACCTACATCAGCTATCAAAAATTACCTTCAGAAAGTGAAAATCACTTGCATCAGCTTCTGACAATCTCCCACCCAAGTACCTTAAGTCAGCTGCAGATGTCCTGGCATACCCCATCTCAATACTCATAAATAGATCTATCACGGGAAACTACATACCAGCTATGTGGAAAAAAAAAATCACATTTTATAACACTTCACAAAGGTGGAGCCACAGACCTCTCCAGCTACCGCCCCATTGCAATTCTCTCTCCTCTGTCCAAAATCTTAGAAAAATGCATGCACTCCCAACCAATCTCGTAAACAACAAACTTCTCTCCCCCACACAATACGGCTTTCGACCACACCACAGCACAACAACTGATCTGCTTATTTTCTCAGAAACCATAAATACCAATAGAAATGATGGTAACCTAATATCCTCCCTACTCCTAGATTTCTCAAAAGCATTAACACAGTATCCTGGCAACTCCTAATCAATGAACTATCTTCACTATCAATGTCTCATTCAGCTTTCACTTGGTTCTGTAGTTACATCTCCAACAGACAACAGGCCATCAAATGGAATCAGGACCTATCCCTCTTCCTACCTGTTGCCATTAGTGTACCATAATGTCAGTTCTAGGCCCAGTACTTTTCAATATTTTCACAAATAGCCTGCACAAAGCCAGCAAACCTGCCACCTTAGTACAATATGCCAATGATGCCACTGTCTGCTTAGCCTAAACCTTTCCACTACTTCAACAAATGACATGAGACTCCTTTATTTTCACAGAATCATGGCTAAAGGTTCATTGGGTAATTCTAAATGACAAAGAAACAAAATTAATGCTTTTCTCACCCAGATCTCTTTCAGCAAGATGTGCACCTGTTAATATTACTTCAACAAACAACACCATAGAAACTGTAAAAAATATCAAACCACTAGGCGCCATAATAGACAATAACCTAAAATTTGACTTGCATATCACCCAGGCCATCAAAAGAACTCATCAAATACTGGGCTTCCTCTACCAAAACAAACCCTACCTCACAGACTCATCAAGATAATCCTTAGCATCATCCTACGTTCTCCCCTCCCCTCTCTATGCATCACCCATATTAACTAACATTCAAGTCACCCTACTATATACATTAGTGACATGCTTTAAAAAAAAGCCAAATTTTCAGCTAATGCACCCTACCACACATCACTGCTTAACAGTAATGTACCCTACCACACACCACTGCTTAACACTAATGCACCCTACCACACACCACTGCTTAACACTAAAGAAGCATAGCTAATCATCTTACATTCAAATTGCCCACAAAATAATACAAAAACACACACAAACCCTTTTCTACAAAACATTCTCAAGCACTATTTGCCACCCTGTTACCTTCACTTCGGTAATAAGAGCCTACAAATAATCTCCAAATCCCATAATAGAGCTGAAGACTCACAATACTCATCGTATGTCACCAGACAGTCGAACTCCCTGCCTATCCCACTAAAACAGTACAGCTGTGCATCTAGCTTCAAGCACAACCTAAAACAACACCTTAACCCTTCCTGGCTCTGTTCTTCCTCACAGCGAGACTCACTCTCTCTCATATCGCTAGATTATCACCAACCCCTAACTTTCCAACTGTTCTACCTTATCTTGTAACTGTAAGTACATCTTATTTTATAACTGTATAATGCTTTTCATTGCTTTTCATTGCTCCTTTGTATATAAAATGTGTATATTGCTGCATATGTAAATGCAACATATTTATTATTGTATAACACACCTACAGAAATCAAATTCCATTAACCACTGTGTTGATTGTATTACCCATTGAATAATTCTAAAACCCTATTTCTACTGCTAAGAAAATGGTTCTTTTTTCTCTGTATATTCTTTGTAATTTTTTTATAACTCTAATGGAACATTTCTCCCTGGGCCTCCACTGAAAATGGGCTTTTGTGTCCTGTCGGACTATCCCGGTAAACAAAAGGTAATAAATAAATAAATACTACGGCTGCACTGCATCGCTTCAGAAGCACAAGTCATTTTGAACAGCTAAGAACAAGGCCTTTTGTTCTGTTTCACGTTAACTAATAAGTGCAGCAGACAGAAGTTATTTGTTGCTGTCTTCCTTTTTTCCTGCTACATTCATATATTTACTACTAATTTTCTGAAGATGAAATAGTACCACCCCTCACCAAGAAAGTCATACTCATCTCTGGGTGGAAACAACAACTGCCACTGCAGGCTGCAGGTGTTTCATTATATACAGCTGAACGAGTCTGCATTTTTTATGAATGTTCTGATAGCTCACTGTACCTTACAGTATTGTTTTAAATTTTTGTATGTTTTTACTGCACTGATAAACAGTAGAGATATTTTTATGTCAGGATTATTGAAGCAGTTGTCCACCATTTTGTTGGGCTTTGTCCAGATTTCTTGCACTAAGAAGTTGAGAGGTAGAAGCACTTAAATGCACTTTGGCATTGCTGTGCTATGATAACCTAAAACAGATAGACTGAGCCAGCCACGTCTAATATTTCCTGAATCTGTTCTCTCAGGATAAGGCAAAACAGTGCATATTTTACAATTCTAAGAAAATTTATTTAAAATCAAAAGTGTGAGTGTTGCCCTCATTAAATGACAAGTTAACCACTTGCTGCCCCTTTGGTCTCATGGAAGATGCTCCTAGGTCAGGTGTCTCCTGATTAGTACTGCTATGGTAGGAGGCTGATGTTCATGCTGTTAGCTTTTACGAGTGAAATGGGAGACAACTGCCTGGTTCAGAAACCTGTAAAAGAACTGGTGAGGAAAAATGCCCACCAATGCCAGTAAAAAGCAGTTTTCCCAGTTAAAAATCCAGAGTTTATTATTTTATTATACTTTATTTTATCTCATTCCTGGTAGAGATATGTTAAAGCAACAACCAGCCTATTGTAGCTCTATTCTGGCAGGGTAAACCTGGTTCGTAGTTAAAAATCAGAAGGGCTGTCGACGTCATTTCCACTCCTAGTCTTTGTTGGGAAACCTGTGAAAAAGAAACTTTTAGTTGAAAGTCTTGATTACAGACAATAATTTAAGCTCAGCAGTCTCAGTGAACGCTAGCGCTGCTCAGTGCAGATCTAAGTAGTAATGTGAACAGAGAGCACAATTTGTTGACGAAAGAGGGGGAGTGTCCAGGGTGGCCCGCCAATTGGGTTGAGTGGGTGTGTTTGGGGCCGTGGACTTTATTGTGTAATCCATGATTTATTTTATTTTTATTTATTTATTTATTTTATTTTACATTTGTTGACCAGGATAGTCCGACTGTAAACATGTCCATTTTCAGCGGAGGCCCGGGGAGAAAAGCTCCACAATAATAAAAATTAATAAATATAGTGGTAGTATGAGAGTTGGGTGGGAAAAGACTCTCAACTAAAAATGAAATGACATAAATAGCACTTAGGGCCACATGGAGGGAGAAGAAAAGAAGAATGGGATCATGAGGTGGTCTCCACGGGTCCTCGAAAGCAGGTATTGGAAACTGGTTTAGTTATATGAACGATCCAAAAGCTGAGACCGAAAATAATGACCCAGCGTCAGGAGGGTTGATCAAGTTAAGCATCCCGCTTTGTGGGGGAACTAACTTAAACCATGTATGAAACAACTGGCAGAGGGGAGGGGGCTGAGACAAATGGACTTTAGTTCCACTAGATGGGATTGTGAACAAAAACTAAAAGAAAGAGCCTACAGGAGAAGACACTGTCTATAAAACATAAACTGCAACAGTTAGTGTGAAAGTAATATAGTTTCTGAAGATACGCTGGGAATCACACTAGAGTGAAGCCTCTTGAGGAAGGCGGACTGAAAAAAGCCAATTGGCCGTACTCCTGGACTAACAAGGATGGCCATAAATGGGGTGGCTCAGTGCCAGTAGGGTACCCTATGGACCTATTCCCGTGGCACAGGCTTAAAGGGGCTAGTAGTGGTGGTGGACTGCTAGGGCTGGGAAGCCCTAATGTAAGCTTACCACAGTGGACACTTTTAGGAATGATGAATGACAGAAAGCAAGCAAAACAGAAATATTGTGCTGTAACTGTAAAATACAATGAAATCGAATAAAATACACATCCACCTAAATAAGGGCAACAATAATCACTAGCATGGCTCACGACCACAATATAACATTAACTTCAATTGATTTAACTTAAATCGTAAAACACAAGTTAAAACCAGTGTTGAAAAAAGAGAGACCATGAACGAAGGGGAGTGATACAGAACTCTAAGGCTGGAAATAAAGGGAAACAGGCCTTGGGAGAGGGGGTGGTGGAGGGGCAGGAAGTGGGTCTGAAGAGAACAGTTTTATTACAAGGAAACAAACTGATACTGATTACGCGAGGTAGTTAAAGTGGGGAGAGCACACAGCATAAATAGCCAGGGAATTATGTCAGTGGATGAAACAAGGCTCTCTGTTAATCAGGAAATTCAAGTGTTAGGAAAAACACTGGAGAGTGGCCACTTGGAGTGAGACAAAGGAAGGGATCCTGGGGTGGAGTAAAAGGGATACTAAATTTGGGTCTAGGGGAACATTGCATTGATAAGAACTAATTAAAGACAAGACGGTAAATATTTATGCCTCAGAGTCTGGAGGGTTTCTTGATAATAAGTACTCTCCATGCAGGGAAACTTCCACCTGCACTTACTTGAACTGGGGTGGAAATGGTGGCTTAAGGAAGTGTCTGGAAAATATCTAAAGATTGGAACCAATGAGGGGGGGAGTATGCTTTTACTTTAAAATGAATGGCTTCCCAAAAATAAAACAATGAACACGTGACTCAAAAAATAAAAATAGAAATAAAAGGAGAGATGATAAAGAAAGTAAATTACATGCCATTTCATGTATAGTACTGACTTGGTCTCTAACCTGAACGGTGAATATAATCTTATCGGTGAAAACAAAATATTTAGTAAAAAGTAAAGTACAAAATTAAGAAGCTAGAAAAAAAATTACCTTGCGATTGTTGGGGAAAGCAGAGGGTGGAATCAATGTGAAAAGCCTTAAAACACCAAAATGAAACCAGCCAGAAGCATTACTTTGTGACCGTTAAGGAAAGCAAAAGGTGGAATCAATGTCCAATGCATATAATACCAAATTAAAGTGTCCAAAACAAACAAATCCAGTAAGTCTCCCATCTCAATGGAATTTCTTGTGGTCCAGTGCTCTTAGGTTGAATATCGGGATGATGGATTCCACAGTGTTGAGTCCAGGGTAATCTCTCACCCTCAGTCTGATTTGCCACATCAGTTCTCTCCTTTCCAGAAAGTCACTGTAGCATCCATTCAGTGGGATTTTGTGGATCTGGTCCAAAATGTGGAAGATAAATTTGTTGTGACCCGTTTGGTTCTTGCACTGCCAGGGGGTTGGTCTGGTTTATGTAGCTTAGATCGTGCAGATGTTTTGCAATCCATGTTTTGAACTTGTTAATTGTCTTACTGACATAAAATGGGTGTATTCTGCTCTGTAGACTACCCATTCAGAGTTGCAATTGCCCCAGACCCAAGTGATGTTGCGTTTATGTTGTGGCAAAAGAAACCAGTTTTGCTGCTCATGTGTTTGCAGTAGTGGCAGGGCAGTGAGCTGCAGGGAAACATCCTTCCTTCAGTTGTGGTGTTTGATCCACTCCTGTCAAGGTGGTCCTTTACGGTCTTTTCTCTTCTTGGGGTGAAGCCAGGTTTTGAAACTTCATCCGAAAGTCCTGTTCTCTGTGATGATGGTCCAGTTGTCCATTATCACCTTGATGATATCCTGGTAGTTGAGGGAATAGTCCAGTATAATGTTTAGACCCCACTTGTTATTGCTTGATTCATGGGGGTTTCTGAGTGTGGTGCTGATCCCCAAGTTGCCTTGGGTCCTCTGATTGCTGATGGGGTGAGGATTTCATTCACCAACTTACTGGTGTACACCCTAGCCAAAAGGTCCCTTTCCAGGTCTCTGATGTTCTTGATTAAATTGTCGAGTTCATGGAATACCGTTGCTATACGTAGGCCTTGCAATTTAATGATGTTCTTCTTGAGCCTGTAAGGGTGCATGCTCTTAGCATGGAGTAGCATGTTGACCCTAGTGGGTTTGTGTATAGGTCATGAGTTTGTATGTGTTGGTCTGGATTCTTGCTGATAAGTAAATCCAAAAATTCTATTTTATCTTGGCTGTGCTTGGTAGCGAATTGGAGGAAGGAGGTCGTGGAGTTGATGTGGTCCATAAATTTCTGGAGCTGGTCAAGATTTATGTTCCATATTATGAAAATATTATCTATTAAACAGAAATAGCACCCCATATCCTGAAACAAGGGGGAGTGGTATATAGTCTCCATTTCCCATTTCCTCAGTGCAGTGTTCACTAGACTGGGGACCATAGCCTCCTCTATCGCTATGCCTGTGGACTGTTTGTAGTAGGAGTCATTGAACCTGAAGTAGTTGTCAAGTAAAATGGAGAGAAGTCGACCCAGAATTTCAGTTTCACACAGTAGGGCTGTGTAGTCCTTGTTGTAAGATTCAGTCACTGCTTTGATGCAGTAGCTGTGGAGCAGTATAGTGTATAGTGATTCCACGACTATAGTGACCAGAAATGAATGTGCTTTTATGAAGATATTCTTGATTTTGTCCAGGAAGTCCATGAAATCAAGGAAGAAGGAGGGGTTGTTTTCAGCAAGGGGTTTGATTTTGTAGTCTAAACAGATAGACATCGCCTCTGTGATGGATCCCCCACTGGCAACCACTGGCCTGTATGGTGGGTCTAGTAGGTCCTTGTGAGGCTTGGGGAGCCCAAAGTACTGAGGGAGTCTAGGAAATAGAATCATCAGGAAATCGGTTAACTTCTCGCTGATAAGGCCTTCTTGGTGGAGGTTGTCAAGGTTTGTGGTGACCTCCTCATACGCGGTCTTGATGTGGTCCAGGTCCATGGGTTCAAAAAAGTGCTTGTTCTCTAGCAGACCCTTAATCTTCAGGTTGTAGGAATCCACATCTGTGACAAGGATTCCTCCACCTTTTTATGTTTTCATTATCTGGCATGTCTTGTCTTGATCAGTGTTCTAAGGGTTTCGGTTTCCTCCTTGCTGATGTTGTATATTCTCTTCCTTGGAGGTTTCCTCAGAAGTTTTCTTAGGTCTGCTTCTCATTTCTCCTGGAATGTGCTGATGACTGCACTGGGGGAGTGGACAAAAGTTGCTTGGTTTCCTCTAAGAAGCTGATCTGGTGGTTGTGGTGATAATCCCCAGGTTATCTTTCTTGTGATTGTGGAAGTGTAGTTTGAAGGTTTCTTGTGAAGATGCGCAGGTCTAAGAAAGTTGAAAGAAAAGTTCATTTATTCTTTGCTGCTAGTCACAAAAAGTCAATCACCGATGTTACTTTTTCCAGTGATGGCAATACTTCAAGCATCATTATTTTAAATATGTATCAAGAGCATTGCTTAAGGAAAAAAAAACAAGTGAGTGCAGTTATAAATTGCCTTTTGTTTTACACTGCATTAATTAATCACCTAGTTGCTTATTATAGCACTACTATAAATAATTAAAGCAAAGCGAAATACACTGACAGATTTCAAATATACATGGGTCTACTTCAGATAGTCAAATGGCTATAACATCGACACGCATATGGCCGAGACGAAAACATAATTTCTTCACAACATCGAACCCAAAAAAAAAAAAAAAGAAACTTTTTTACCTTTGCTCCAGCAGGAGAGCCCCCCTACTACTTAAATATACCAACTCTAAGATCACACTTACATTGAAGTGAATGGGAATTTTTCCCTATGGCGATTTACATGCAAACAGTTCGATGTTGTGAAGAAACAATGTTTTCATCTCGACCATATGCGGTTCGACGTTATGGCCGTTCAATGATCTGAAGGGAATCCATACATACATACATATATGTGTGATGTGTGTGTGTGTGTGTGTGTGTGTGTGTGTGTGTGTGTGTGTGTGTGTGTGTGTGTGTGTGCGTGTATATATATGTGTGTGTCTGTGTGAGTGTATGTGCACTTAAAAAATTTTGAACTACAAAAGATCAATCTTACAAGATTGGAACTCAAAAATCTAAACTCACCCAAAATATATATATATATATATATATATATTTTTTTGCAGGGGACATACCTCTTTTCAAACCGCATGTGGGAGGCTGTATCCCCCACACTCACTGCTAGTAATATATATACCAACTCTGAGATTGCATTGTAGTATGGAAAGGGTAAATTCTCATTCCGTGCTGTACACCGACCTCCCAGAAAATTATGCTAGCATTCTGCAATCATATGACTTCAAGTTCTTCTGCTGGCATTACAGATGTTTGGTATTTTGAACATTCAGACAAATTAATGGTTCAGATTATGATGTTGACCAAAGGCTCTGGGTATAGTTCCTCACCCACTACTCCATGTTAAAGCTGTAACTGCTATTTCTAAATTGTCTGATACTGATTGCTTAAATTAGAATGCCATAAAAAAACTGTCTTTTAGAATGTTTTAAGTTAACACCTAAAGCTTACAGAAAAAAGTTTTGTGAGCATAGACGCAAGGTAGATGGAAGTGTGTGTGAATATACTGCTGAACTAAGGACTTATTTTCATAGGTGGGTGAGTGGATGTCAGGTCACCACTTCTGAAGGGCTGGCAGACCTTTTGGTGAGGGAACAAGTCCTTAGCCCTTTGCCTGAGAACATGAGAATCTGATTAGCTGATAGGCAATGCAATACTGCAGATGAGTTGGGGAAGAAGGCAGACCTATACCTAGCAAGCAGGGTATCACTGCACAGGAAAGGGACACCCAGTGCTGCTCATGGGTCTAAGGGAACCCATGGTGGGAAGCCCACACTGCCCCAACAGGGTCCACCAGTATCAGGGGAAGCCACTAGTCCAGGTACATGTCCAGGACCTAGGGTTAAATGTTTTAAATGCAACCAGTGGGACCATGTAGCATATAGATGTCCATGGAGGCAAGGTGGGGATCAAAAGGTGGGAGAGCCTGTAAGTGAGAATGACAAAATGCTAGCAGTAAGTTGTCTTGAGACAACAATGGTACCAAACTACCAGAAGAGGTTATATCTTATCTTAGTAAATGGGCAACAGGCCACTGCTAAGACAGACACAGCCTCTGACCTAACCATTGTGAAGCCTGCAATGGTTAAGGAGGAGCACAACTTGCTTGGGCAGTCTGCCCCAGTCAGAGCTTTAGGCGGGACCCCATTCCAAATACCTTTGGCTAGGGTTCACCTTGACTGGAAGGGTGGAAAAGGAAGCCAACAAGTAGGTGTGTTTGAGGATATCCCTGCAGATGTCCTGATAAGGAATGATTTTGATAATGCAGTACCATGTGTGTATGCAATGACATGCAGTCAAGCTTGGAAACAAGCATGTGGATCTGGTAACCTGTGAGAGACCCAACCAGACTGCACACTTGCAGCTAGGACTGGTGAGGTGGTTACTTCAGGGAGGGAGCTACCCTGTAACAGTGAGACTGAAGGTGAGCCACAGCTGCTTGTGGGTACTGATGTTCCCTTGGATAGAGTGACTGCAAGGGCAGAGGTGAGTAGTAGTACCCAGGTTGACAGGCACTGCTGTAAGACAATACTAGACTTCCTGTGGAAGAGGAGCTGAGAAGGGTTACTAAGAGAGAGTGGAGACAAGCTCAGCTGTCAGACCCTACATTACAAGGCTGGAGGGAGAAAGCTAGTGAGGCACCCGATTCTCAAGAAGAAGGGGAATCTGTATACTGGGATAAAGGGTTACTGAGGAAGGGCTAGAGGGTGAGCGAATTCAGCAGTTGGTAGTGCCCAGAGCCTACCATCTGGCATTTCTAGCCATAGCTCATTATATTCCCTTTGCAGGTCATATGGGCATAAAATGTGCAAAGAGACATATTATGCAGAACGTTTATTGACCTGGGATTTCCAGAGATGTAACAGGGTACTGCAGGACCTGTGAGCAGTCCCAAAAGGTAGGCAAGGCAGGAGACAAGGTGAAAGCTCCTTTGATGCCTTTACCTGTGACTGAGGAGCCATTTCGGAGGGTAGCTACGGATATTGTGGGACCTCTGAGTACCCCAAGCTCCACAGGGGAAAAGTATATCCTAGTGGCAGTAGATTATGCTACCAGATAAATCCAAGTGAAATGCAGTAAATATGGAGAAGTAGCCACTTAGTAATCCAAAGCGTTTATTTCAGCCACAAAACAAATGGAAAAGAATTGTACAACTAAACCATATGCTATCATTATGCTACCAGATACCCTGAGGCAGTGGCTCTGTCCTCCATTGAGGAAGAAAAGGTGGCAAATGCTTTGTTAGAGATTTTCAGCAGGGTAGGTTTCTCAAAAGAAATACTGACTGACAGAGGTGCCAATTTCATATCAGACCTGCTGGCTTGTCTGTGGAAGCACTGTGGGCTGAAGCACCTAAAGACGACCTCTTACCATCCCCAGACTAATGGTCTTGTTGAGAGGTTAAACTCTACACTCAAGACAATGCTACGGGCATTTGCAGGCCAGTTTAAGAGGGAGTGGGACAAATATTTGCCCCATCTGTTGTTTGCTTACAGAGAGGTTCCACAGGAATCCACAGATTTTTCACCCTTTGAGTTGCTGTATGGGCATAGGGTGAGGGTCCTCTAGATTTGATTCAAGATGAGTGGGAGGGTGGGTATAAATCCCACAAGAAATCTGTTGTGGCATATGTCCTAAACCTCAGGACAAGGCTCAGGGAGCTCATGGGCTTGGCCCAGGAGAACCTGGCAGAAGCCTGACAGCAGAAAAAGGTCTGGTATGACAGGAATGCTCGAGCCAGAGAGTATGCTGTAGGGCAGCAGGTAATGGTTCTCATTCCTGTCAGACACAACAAGCTGCAGGCAGCTTGGGAGGGACCCTACAAAGTGGTAAGGAAGGTCAGTGATGTTAACTACATGGTAGAACTGTTAGGCAGGAGTCAGGGGCACACACTGTGCCATGTTAACATGATGAAACTTTACCTTGACAGGGAGGTCCTTGTGCTAAGTATTTGCAGTACAAGGAAGGAGGAATCTGAGGGGGATCTATGGGTGGAGGGAGCTGGCCAGCCAAATCCCAAATTACTATGGTGGAGCCTAGGATTACAGGCATATGATAGGATAGTGCAGCACTGTACTGGGTTCAGCAATGCCAAGGTAGCTGGAATCTCAAGATAGGGAATGGGGTAAGGTATTCTCAGATAGGCTGAACCCTCTCAAGGAACTTTTCTTAAGGGTCACTTGAAAAACTAGCTTGAGTTTTCAGGGAGGAAAAATGTCACTCTGCCAGCCCAGCTAGCTGAAATTTTGTAAATAATTATGTCATTTGCAAATATTGATATGATTTATACAGAACTGTATGTTATGTACTGAGCTAAAATGTAACCACAGCATGCCCTCATGGCTTGGAGCAGAAATGTATATAAACTATTGTAATTATGTAACTGTATATGTTTTAACAGTAGATACTGGGCCATAAAAGGCTAACTTGCAAAACTTCAAGTAAATAAGTTGAAATTAAATTGTTTTACGATTGTGCTATAAAAGTTATCTCTCAGTTTCAGTGTAGCAGACACAATGTCTAGAGCTAGAAGTTTTTTGTATTGTCTTGGAAGAGAAGTAATTACTAGTTTTGAGATGCAGAAGTGTTTTATTGTTTTATGACTTTCAGTATCTGCAAACATCTGAGAGATATGTATTTTTCACAGAGACATGCTAAAAATGCTTGTACTTTCTGACAATGGGGATAGCTTGGGAAATAAATTCAGGTGACAAAAAGTGATGTCATTCAAGCTAACCTAGCAGTAATACTTGATATTAATTTAAGAACTCTCTCAGAGAGAGACTGTTCATTTTGTATTTGGTCTTTGACCTAACAAGAACATCCACTCATCATCACTTCTGCACTTGCCTTGCTGTAAGTAAGTATTTTTAGGGCATAGTAACTCTTTTAGATATAGTTAGGAATATAGTAAAGGTAGTTTAGAAGTTTTCTGTATTTGTTTGAGACTATCCTGCAATGTTGTTTTAAATATTTCCTGTGATTTAGAACTCTGAAGTCACTGTGAATAGATATCTAGAATTGTCTTGTTATTTTATTATTTATTATTAAATATATTTAAACCTATTTTTGTGGCTGATATTTGTGAGACTCCTAAATAGTCTTGCTCTTGGTCAGACTACCATTTCGATTAATAGCAACATTACTCAGTAGGATTGGACACCCTTTGTTAAGGTCCTTAAAAGTATCTGATAAGAGTGGTTGGAGGCAGTGGAAACTACTTTATAGTCTAGGAGTAGGGGACATAGCTAGTAAACTTGTGCCAGCCTTTCCCAGGTGTGTGTGTGTGCATGTGTTTGTATATAAATCAAACCTCAAAGAGTGTGTGTGTGTTAACTACTTGGGCAGGGACACGAAGCACTGGTTGGACAGAGAGGGTGCTGGAGGTTTTGGCTTGGCCACACAGTTGAGATCTCAACTCTATAGCTATGCTAGTGGGGAGTCTTACTGGGGATCTGGAGAAAGAGGGAGAAACCAGCCCCAGACTGACTGTGGTCTCTGTGTGCTCTTAAGGGAAATTGCACTTTATTGTGTGTGTACTTGTCATCCTCCCAGTGTGTACATCCCCTAGCTGTTGCAACTGGTGAGGATTGAGGATTCTTGATTACTGGGCCAGTGCAGGGACGTCACACAGATATATATATATATATATATATATATATATATATATATATATATATATATATATAAAAGTATAACCTTCCATTGAATTGGAAAGCAATCAGTCTACAGTGATCGACTGCTTCCCATCGAAAATGTAAACATCGATCTGTAAAGGATCAGGAATCACAGAATGTTTTTTGCAGAAGGGCACACCCCTGTATCCTCCATACCCCCCTGCTAATTATAAAAACGTAATACTGAGTGTTTTTTTTTTTACAACTGAAGATCTTGATATAAGAAAAACTAATAATGAAATTTGTAGTTATTAATGAATTGTTTAAATAAGTATGACATGCATATTAATGTGCTGCTTAAAGGAATGTTAAGTTACCTTTTTCTCTAGAATGAGACTATTTGTCAAGTATACTGTCATTATCAGAGAATAACAATCCAGCATCTTTGGATATTTTTCCCTTCACTTCATCTCCCTTTTTGCAAAAATCAGATTATGTAGCAGAGATTAGGGTTTTAAAAACCAATGGGAAGGAGGTTTGAAAAGAAGTGGAAAAGACAGTCCTTCCAGTTAGCATGACTTTCCACTGGCTCAGGCTGGGGCTCAGGCATGTGCTTGGCATCTTATATAAATCTGCACAATATTTACCAGGCGTGCCTATTCCACAAATTGTGCAGTTCAGAAACAGTAATGAGCTGAGCCCTAATTAGCATAATCATTGTACCAAGAGGGGAGAAATTATACAGTATAAGAGCAACAAGATGTTTAGAGCATCGCTGGTCTACTGAAAAAGAAAAACAGTGTGAATCCTGCTGAGAGTTATCCTTCTGACTAAAGATATATACTTATATTAGGTAAGTTCTACTTCTTACAAATCCATTTGTCTGTACAACAGTAGTTTTTGACAGCTCTTTGCCCTGCACCTCTAAGGGATGTCTGTACTGTCTGTTTGTTAGTACTTTTAAATGCGCTGTCAAAACTGTCTTAATCGGTACAATGCAATTGTACTGAATGTACTAGCCTGCAGTACTGTTAAGGCAGATTGAAGATACACATCAAGCGCATATTCAAGAGTACCGTTCATTACCATTTTACTGTTGTGTGTCTTGTACAGATGTCAGTGGCCACAACCTTAGTAACACTACATTATCATCTCCATGTGCTCTTGTTTGGATGGACATATATACTTTTTGTTATGGGAAATATGTGCACAGTACAGATAAATGCCTGACTTTTACTTAAAGATCGGGGTACAGATATGTAACTGTCAGGCATAAATACAGAATGATATATCACCTACTAGGACTGCAGTATTGTAAGGATTTGTAAGGGCCATACAAGAACAAGGTTGTTGAATCCACTGTTTTCCATACAAATAGAGCTATGCCTAAAAACAGGTCACAAAGAAAACAACTGCTACGTCTGGTAGTCCATCTATAGTCATCCATAAGCCAAAGTTTACAGATGCTGACAATCAGGTGATACCAAAGGCTCTCTTTCTTCATGACTGATGGTTCTTTGCTTTCCATGCCACCAACCAGCCCTTCTATGAACATGCCTGGGCTGAAATTGTCAGCAATGTTAATAGTGTGGGTAGTCAGTACCATAGCTATGACTTGGTCTGATGCAGAGTCATGGATAAGATCTGTACTATCACTGACAGGGCAGAAGCAGTGGCATGGGAACATAGGGCAACAGCTGGTTAACTATTGACCAAACCACCTCATAAGGAAACAGAGGAGTTCCTGGCCTTGCTTAAAGGCAGGACCACTTCCACGGAGTCCCACAGTATGTTGTTGGCACAGAACTGGACAAGTCCCAGAACATTTCAGTTGCAGATGCTTCAGGTATGTATCTATAGATGCAAGTACTCCTTACCTCTTAGTTGCTCTAAACTTCATGAAATCTGTCTGACTTATGATATACAGCTACATCAGGTATCCAACTGCCATGGCAATCTCTACAAAGTATGGCCAGGGATATTATTTATTTGTAGACTTATAGGTGTACACGTAGCAGTTGTGTCATGTGTAGTTGTAGTGTTAGGTCATACGTACTCTGATAATTTTTTTTTTGATTTGTTTTATTTACAGGAGATTCCTTACCTGTCACCAGCACTGTGGAACTGTCCCTGTCTGATGCTGGAGGATCTGTAACCTCTGATAATGATGGCAGGGATGAGCTGACACAGTCAAGATGCATACAGTGTGTGTCTGACACAGGGAGTGTGACCATTGCATCCTCTATATAGACCATGGACATAGTCTATGTGTGTGCATACACACATTTAAAAGATGACAGGATGATGTGGACACTATAGATCAGAGAAGTGTGATGGCATGTAATATTCAAATGTCTGAATCTGCCCTTGGCACTCATGGGCAGGGAGATCCACCCGGGGGGGTGGTGGTAATGGAGACTGATGGAGATATGGTTGCTACCTTTCTTCTCCTGCAGTTGGGATGTCAGTGGCTGTAAACCATCATATGTACAGGGCACTCATGGAGGCATAGGCTAGTGCCACCACAGCCATGGCAGAGATAATGAGGGTGATCCAGGGTGTGTATGCTGACATATGTGAATACATGTTCCATATGTGTGATTCCTTAAATAGATTGAAAGGCACACTGAACCTTGCAATGTCTTCTCTGGGTTGCCTGGCAGGGGTGAGGGACCATTTCCTTAGATGTTCATCTGCTACATCCACAGATATTAGCGAATGTGGTCATGGATATGTGAGATCCTGCTCCGACAGTGCTAGCACTTGCACAGAAACATCTATTGTGGAGGTGTCCACTCCTAGGAGAGGGCATCTCATGGCTATGGCCATTATTATGCTGGCACATCTTCTAGAGGACACTGCTTGAGGTTACATAGCTCACTAGAATCAAGTTGGGGTCATGGTGCAGCCAGTGAAACTGCTAGCAGAGCCGTGCTCATGAGCAGGGGAGTACACAGGAAGTTGAACCCTCTTGTATGCCCTGGATCTGTCCAGTAGGCCGAACCGCAGTTTGAAAAAAAAATGCTTTGGCTGTGTTGCTGTAGATCCACACACACACCACCACAGCTACCAGAATATCATATACTTCCCCGGAGCCAGGTTCTTCTCAAACTTAACCCCCACCCAAGTTCTGACACTTGCCATAAAAGCATATTTTTTTATTTTTATACACCTCATCACTTACACTCACACAGTGAAAGACATAGATTCCTGTACTCCCTTCTCCTCTTGTGCAAATGATAGTAACTGTTCCCTGCCCTTTGTACATTGTTACTTGGGTTGCCTATGCCAGATGCACAGCATGGCCAGCCTACACATGGATAAACCCTGTCTGGTGTGTTTTATTGCATGGATTTCTGATGGTATCATGAGCCATGGTTACAGGGTATATCCAGCATCACCAATGAGATTCCCCTGTAGGAGGTCATCCTCAAAAACAATAATACAGGTCACATACTGTGTGGGTTGTAAAAACTGCCTGGGAGGCCCACACACACATACACATATTTTAGATAAAACCCTGTGCATTACAGACCATTTGGAAGTTGATGGACTGATACTCTTTGTGGTTCATGTACCTCCTCCTCCTCACTTCACCAAGTGTGGCCTTTATTTCTATGTGAGTAAAGCCTATGGCCCCAAATATGTCAGGGAAATAGGCTATATCATTGACTTCCCGCATGGTGTTGGCCCTTCCCTCTGGGATACATGGGAACCACATATGCCCCACATGCTGAAACATGGCATCCCATAAGCTGCCCCACATGCTGAAGCATGGCATCACATATGCTGCCCAACATGCTGAAGCATGGCATCACATATGCTGCCCCACATGCTGAAGCATGGCATCACATATGCTGCCTCACATGCTGAAGCATGGCATTAAGAAACTGATAGAGTATTTTTGAGACAGATGCCAGAGATACCCCCAATGGGTTCTCAAGGTTGGTATAATGGTTACGGTGTTTACCTTATGGATACAAGGTGCAGGGTTTGATTCTTACACTGGGTAATTGGCTAGGCTTAAAATGGCCCACAAAGGCAGTTAGCCTAGTACTAGTCTGTGAACCTATGAACCTATAAGTAGGTCACTGAAATGTCGATGTAGCTAATATAAGTAAAGCCACACATACCTTTATATCCACTGAGATAGGTACTCCATGATTCCCATGGGGTTGCATACAAGGCTGACACATGTCCATGATTTGTTGCATGGTGTCTCTGTCCACCCAGTATCAATCCACTAAGTCAGTTCCATGCAGGGCATGAAGTGTTAAGTGTGTTCAGATAACCTTGCACCTTTGGGGGTGATGTCATACACCATCAGGCATAGCAGCTGCAATAACAGCTTTTTGTAGATACACATTTACTATAGTTGCTGCAACCCTTAACATAGTTCAGTAATGTACTCCGCCTGAATATGGGCATATGGCTGAGTTCAGATATAAAATGGTGCAGCTCTGTTGCAGGGCATTTTAACATCTCTGAATCACTGTGCCATCTTGTTTTGCCTCATTATCTTATGCTGTGTCAAATTATACAGTTATTAACACATAGCGCAACTTGCAACATTATTTGGTCTGGCCACATCATGTAGCCAAGTTTTCTGAATCGCATATAAGCTGCTTTGGCCGTTTGTTATGCAAAATAACTTAGTGCAATGCATTAGAGGTTTCCGAATCTGGCCAGTAAGCAAAGAATAGAGAGGAAAAGTCTATCAATAAGCAATACACAATAAAAATAATGTATAAAACGAGCAGTAAATATTAAATCATGTATAGATCTGTCTCACTTAGCCTAGACAAGCCATATGTCAAAATGCTGATAATCTTAATTCTACCAGCATAACATTCAAGTCTACAGTTTTTATATGTAGCAGCAGTGAAATTTATACAACCAAAATATGTACATGCAGAGAAGGGTGAGGTTAGTGAGTCAGCGTAAAACATACAAGTCATAAAGGTCAACTTGAGGAGTGATACCAAAAAGATAAGAGTTCATTTTAAGAAGATGTGCAAATATTAATTGGTCATAGGTTCATAGGTTTATACTAAGTTTAGGGCTGAATGTACATTCCAGAAGCTTAACCACACCATCCTTTAAACTGATAAGGATAGACTAGTTTCCTCTGGATAGCTCATTAGCATTTATGCTAGGCATAAACTTACATGTATCCTTCCAGTCATCAAGGTTTTCCTTAAAGGTTTTCTGGGAAGTGCTCTTCTTGATGTGTAGGGGGGTGTAGGGGGTGCATATTAATTATATTATTTAAGAAACCTATCACACCAGCAGATTTTGTTGATTTTACAATGGAGGTTTATATTCTTGGAGTGAGTTCTAGTTGAGCTGTTTGATCCATGAAGGTGAAATAGGTCCAAAAGTAAAGTTTCTTTCATAGCGTAAACACTAGGCAAAGAGTGATACACAGAAGCCTGAAATAGACTGAGTAGAGGGACAGAGATTTTAGTTTGTCAGGATAGCTTCAGTGGCTTAAACCAGAGATGATTCTGGCTATGAATCTTTAGGGCTTTTCAAGTTGTACAAGATGGTTGGAGAGGTATATTCCAAAGGAGGCACTGTATTCAATAATCGATCTGATGAGGGAGGATTAACTGGGGACAAGGGAAGCTTTGACCTAGAAGAGATGACCCAACAGATAAGCTGTGTGAGGCAGAAAGACTTTCTGACTATAACTGAGACATTATGGTTAAAAGCGAGCTTATTGCCAATGTGGGAACCTAGGACTCTAACAACATGGTCTGCTTTAAGAGGAAAAATTGTAGTATGATAACAAGAAGGGACAGAGGACTTATCAATGGTAACTGCTACACTTGTTAGCATTTATTTTGAGTCCACAATTACTGAACCAGGTGTAGGTCTGATCTAGGCCTTGCTGGAGAATTTGGTTATCATTGAATAAGTTAACAATTGCACCCAATTTGCAGTAATCAGTAA
>NC_056735.1:140139218-140149218 GCF_019279795.1 Protopterus annectens
AAAGTGCAGTAGCTGGGATGAATATACCGTTGGTGAAATATGCAATGTATAAAACGAAAAAGCCAGTGGAATAAAACACAGTTCAGGTGCTCATAAAACTCCTTTAATATAAGGTAAGCGCTTTCACTACAGCTTCATCAGACCGTTAACAGAGTAAAACCAACACAAGTTAAATTTATAAAAACATCAATTAACTCCCAACCAATCCAAAAGCAGCAAAAATAAAAATAGAAAATGTGTGTAAATCTATCGGGTCTATGTTATAACAGCGAACTATCAAAAGATCGAACGTTGTTATAACGAACCCAAAACAGTGAAAACGTAAATGAGCGAACTACCAGAACAGCGATTTTTTTCCCAGGGAAAAAAAATCACTGTTCCCAAAAAAAAAAAAACACTAAACACTATTTTAACTGGGGGGCTTCATGGCTGTGCCCCCCACCCCCCTACTTAAATATACCAAATCCAAGATCGCACTACAGTGCCGAAAACGGCAAAGTGACAGAAGTGGCCAAGC
This sequence comes from Protopterus annectens, assembly GCF_019279795.1. Lineage (NCBI taxonomy): Eukaryota > Metazoa > Chordata > Ceratodontiformes > Protopteridae > Protopterus > Protopterus annectens. Next base: position 140,139,736 of record NC_056735.1, read on the forward strand.
AACTTCTTTCCCAGGGAAAGAATTTGCTCAAAAGCCGCTTCGCCATTTTGCGTTTTCGACATTTACAGTTCGACCAAGATGCATTTGACAGAATGCGTCTTTGGTCTTATGATAGGAATCCAATCTATCAGATTAAGAGCTGATCAGGGAAGTGGGCTCAATGAGAAAGTTTCTTTGAGTCGAAAAACGGCTAGCACCAAAAGAGGAAAATAACATCTTTAATGTCAGAAAGACCGGTTTCGGCCCCAAAGAACCTTTTTCAATGTCAAAAACACATGTAAAGAGCTACAACCCACTTTTAAAGCATATAGGCACCACCAAATGACCAATGAAAAACAGCAAAACATACATAATTATGTCAATCTAGATCAAATTTAAAAACATATACCCACCACCAATAATAGTTTAACATGTCACAACCAATATATATATATATATATATATATATATATATATATATATATATATATAAGCAAAATGATTACATATAGTGTAAATAATGTGTAATAAATGGCATATAAACATTTGTATATAATATTAATACATGAAACATGAATAACATGTTTTTGGGTATAAGATTAAGTCCAGAGGAAAAATTCCACCAAGCCTAATTATTACCAATTAGTATCGCATGCCATTTAATTATGATAGATCAGAAAACACTCACATACACAAGCAAAATGGATGCATAAAATATAAAATATAATATATAAAAATTTCAAAAAAGAACAGCATATGTGAATATATATGCAAAATTGATGCATAGAATCAAAAATATATTTTACAAATGTTCATTTAGACAGGGGGGAAAAAGTCCACCAAGCCTAATTATCCAACCTTTTTCTTTTCTAGTTAGTATCTCGTGCCATTTAGTTTTGATGAATTTGTGTCCACTTATTTTATCAATAATGGTAAACCGGAACAGGCAGTACTGTGTATAAGGGAATGTTTGCATAGAGCATTAGTAATGACCTTATTTTTCATATTACTAAGGTGTGCTAAAATGCGTAGTTTCATTGGTCTGGACGTCTGTCCAACATAAAACGCAGAACAATTGCAGGAGGCCAAGTAAACCACCCAATCACTGCTACAATTAACCAGCACTTTGATTTGATAAACCTTTGGTGTATTTTTGCTACTAAACTCCTTGGTTTTAACAACATGTTTGCAAAAGCTACAGTGACCACAAGGGAAGCAACCCATTGGAGTAGTACCATCCAGAGTACGTTGGGATTTAATATTGGGTGAAAAGATCCATTTATAGAAACTAAAATGACCTCCCAGAGTAGTCCCTCTCTGGAAAGAAAAAGCACACCTGTTACCCAAGATTTGTTCAAGATGTTCAACTGCTAGTAAAATATCCCAATGTCTCTGTATTAGATTAATCAAACGTTGGGTATTCCTACCAAAAGTAGTTATAAATCTAATCTTCCTGCCAACATCAGACTTTGGTTGGTTATATGTCAACAACTCATGTCTCGGCATTTGAGCAACCTGATTCTTGATGCAAGATAAATACATATAGGAATACCCTCTTTGTATAAATCTAGTTGTAAGGTCAGCATTATAATGAAGCAAATCATCTTCCCTAGAGCAAATGCGTCGAATACGCATGTACTGAGATTTAGGAATGTTTCTAATGATGTGTCTTGAATGACAGCTGGATGCATGTAATAAGGAATTAGAGTGAAAGGGTTTCCTACAAACAGAGCGGATAAGAATACCATCAGCCTATTTATTAACCATGACATCCAAAAAGGATATATATTTTTTTGTCATAGTTAACTGTGAAATGGATACTCCATTTGTTGTCATTAAGATACTCTAAAAATTCCTGTAGGTATGTAGCATCCGACTTCCATACCATCCAGCAGTCATCCAAGAAACGTCTCCAAATATCAGTCTCTGGCATAAAGATGTTATGATTGCTGTCATAAATCATAGTATGCTCAAGGTACCCCATGAACAAGTTGGCATAAATGGGGGCAAAGGAAGCCCACATAACCGTGCCCTTCATTTGGAGATAACAAATGGCATTAAAATAAAAAGCATTCTTAGTCAGCATATGTTCGGCTAAACATAATAGGAAGGTGTTAAAATCAGGGCTATAGATGGCTAGTTTGTTTAACCAAAATTCCAATGCCATCAAACCAGCCTAGTGAGGGATACTGGTATACAGGGAAGTTACATCTAAAGTACAGAGTAACCAATCCCCCTCCAATTATGTATCACTAATGATGTTTAAACATTCAGTGGTGTCTTTAATTCTAGCCCTTACAGCTGTCAAAAGGGGTTTAAGATATTTAGTAAGGTACACTGATAAAGGTTCTGTTAATGAACCTTTTCCATACACAATAGGATGCCCTAGAGGGTCCCTCAAACTCTTATGCACTTCAGGTAGTATGTATAAATAATTGCGGGTTAGGCTCCTTAACCTTCAAATGATAGCAGATTTTCTCATCAATAATCCCCTCATCTACAGCTGTATCCAAAAAGTTGCCAATTTCAACCTTAAATCATGCAGTGCGATCTATAGGCATGATTATATAGAATCTGCCATCTTGAAGTTGTCTATTTGCCTTTGCTTCATATTTCGACCAATCCATAACCACTGTTGCCCCGCCCTTATCTGCCTGAATGATCACCACATTTTTACTGTTATACAAATTCTTTAAAGTGGACATTTCCTGCAATGTTAAGTTGTTAGGTAATAAAGCATCCTGAAAATCAACACCAAAGTGTAATTCTTTCAATACACACTTCTGAAAGAACTCTACATATTTGTTCATAGGTGGCATAAAATTAGAAGGATGAAACCTAAAGCCACCCTCGTTAAACTCCCTGGTGTCTGCAGAATCCTTAAAAACAATTTAAGATTTAATAATCTACAAAATGATAGTAAATCGTCAACAAAATTGCTTTCAGAAACAAAAAAGCCAGGAATAAAATTCAGCACTTTGCTGAGAACAACATATTCAAGCTCAGATAATACCACAGATGAAATATTTATGACATTGTTTGTGTCAACTTGGGTTCCAGAAGCTGTAGCAAACTCTGAAACGTTAGACCTGTAATGGCATTCGGATTTATGTTTGCGTCCCCCCCCCCCCCATTTTCTCTTCCCCCTAAAGGGCTGGGATCCACACCCAATGCATTTTGGCTAGAAACACTACTTTGTGTGCTGGTAAGGTTTGGGTAGTGTCCATTTCTGTGTCTGTGTGGGATGACCCTTCATCCCCTGATGTTTCACTGTTTGGTGTCTTAAGAATGGATTTTCTTTTCCGTTTCTGCCCCAGAGTAAAACCATTTTTCTTAGCAAATTTGACATACTTCTTGGGTTACAAGGGACGGCCCCCACTATAGTCCCTACAGTCCCTGTTGTATTTGCTGATTTTACATTCCCTTAGCTCTTTTTCAAAATTAAGTAAATATGTACTAAGTTTCTTAAATTGTTCCTTATATGTAGGTAAATCCTTATACTTAGTGGCCTCTGCACAAATTTTGGTGACATCAACAATAAGACTTTCAACCCTATGGTCATAAAATGAGTGTAATGTTTTCACAAATTCCATGGAGGAATTTTGTTGTATATTAGACCATGCACTCAGTAAAATGGGGTCTAGTTGACCCAACATGGACTTAATCCTAATTCTTAATCCCCTGGGTGTGATGCCTTTTTCCATATAAGCTTTAAAAAGCTTAACATGCCACACGCATGACCTTAAAGCTTTCATATTTCTGAAAAGACTATCAAAAAAAGTTTTGCAACTGTCAGTTTCCCTGGTTCCAGAATTTCCCATTTGTGTATTTGTCCTTTTAGTTTCAAAAATGTCTATATCTTCCTTATCAGCTGAAAGACCCCTAAGTATAGTCAAAAGTTCCATGGTGAAAAGCTTACTATTAACAAAATAAAGGACACCAAAATTATCTATAGGCGTCCAAGTTAAAATGTTAGAATTAAATGCAGAAAAGGGACCCTAGTAACCAGTCCAACAAGAAATTGATTATAGTAACAACTAAATGGTTACAAATATAGAAACCCCATCAAAAACACCCTAAAAGCCAAGATGTAAAAGGGTAGAACCTGCAAATAGGTATAGTATCAACTGCACATTCACAAAAATGATGGAAAATGAGGGAATCAAATATGACACTATATAGCTGGCCCAAAAATCCAATGCCACTGTACATATAGACTTGCCTTAAATTAGAACATGAATTGTGTGTAAAAAAAAACGCAATCACAATCGTGAATATTGATGGCTTATTCCTGCAGCAAAATAGCAAGAGAAAATAAAGTTGTCTGAACATTTAAACAATGTATATATTCATAAATACAGTAATGCTTTAAAAAAAAAACAGTTTCATGTTTCTATAGACAAAACAGTCTTATTGTGACATATAAATCAACAATTTGTGTAAAAAAGAAGCATATGAATGACCAAGACCCTTTGTCTTATCTGAGAATATCAAAAATATTAAGGAAATGTAGTTATGAAACCTTACATTCAATAGCAAGAGTCACAAGGGTGGCCCGATCATGAAAATGCATCAGATATTATATCCACAAAGTACAAACATTCATTAATGCAAAAACATAAGTTACATGAAGAGTAATGTCCAAAATATGTATAAAGTCCCAATAGATTATTAATGGAACAATGTGAACTGCATTTCAATGAAAAAACAAAAAAAATGGCTTCCGGAAATCTTCACCAATAATAGATACGCATCAAATATCGTATCCTCAAGGTGAAAACCATCAATAATGCAAAAAACATAGGCCACATGAAGTATGATGTCCACAATAAGAATAAAGTCCCAAACGATTATTCCTGGAACAGTATAAGCCGTGTTTCAATAAGAAAACAAAATGGCTTCCTGATTAAAAAGAAACTTTAGCAATGGTACTGTCATCTTAGTCTTGGTTCTTCATACAATAAGGTAAAAAGTCAAGAAAATATACTGTTCTTAAATCTTAAATGTATCTACGCACAGCACCCAACTGTTCGGACATTCATTGTCGAATCCAACAGGTCTGAAGAACTTGTATAGCCCTTATATCACAGTGTGAAAAAACATATCCCAAGTCCCTTAGGCTGTACAATAGAAATACATTAAATAAAGTAGCCCCTATTATGTTTAACGGAACATGTGCTGACTAAGAATACTTTTTATTTTAATGGCATTTGTTATCTCCAAATGAAGGGCATGGCTGTGGGGGCTTCCTTTGCCCCCATTTATGCCGACTTGTTCATGGGGTATCTTGAACATACTATGATTTATGACAGCAATCATAACATCTTTATGCCAGAGATTGATATTTGGAGACGTTTCTTGGATGACTGCTGGATGGTATGGAAGTTGGATGTTACATATCTACAGGAATTTTTATAGAGTATCTTAATGACAACAAATGGCATATCCATTTCACAGTGAACTATGACAAAAAATCTATATTATACGTTTCCCTTGTGGTCACTGTAGCTTTTGCAAACATGTTGTTAAAACCAAGGAGTTTAGTAGCAAAAATACACCAAAGGTTTATCAAATCAAAGTGCTGGTTAATTGTAGTAGTGATTGGGTGGTATACTTGGCCTCCTGCAATTGTTCTGCGTTTTATGTTGGACAGACGTCCAGACCAATGAAACTACGCATTTTAGCACACCTTAGTAATATGAGAAATAAGGTCATTACTAATGCTCTATACAAACATTCCCTTATACACAGTACTGCCTGTTTCCGGTTTACCATTATTGATAAAATAAGTGGACACAAATTCATCAAAACTAAATGGCACGATATACTAACTAGAAAAGAAAAAGGTTGGATAATTAGGCTTGGTGGACTTTTTCCCCCCAGGTCTAAATGAACATTTGTAAAATATATTTTTGATTCTATGCATCAATTTTGCATCTGTATTCACATATGCTGTTCTTTTTTTGAAATTTTTATATATTTTATATTTTATACATCTATTTTGCTTGTGTATGTGAGTGTTTTTTGATCTATCGTAATTAAATGGCATGCGATACTAATTGGTAATAATTAGGCTTGGTGGATTTTTTCCTCCTGACTTAATCTTATACCCAAAAACATGTTATTCATGTTTCATGTATTACTATTATATACAAATGTTTATATGCCATTTATTACACATTATTTACACTATATGTAATCATTTTGTTTATATATATATATATATATATATATATATATATATATATATATATATATATATTGGTTGTGACATGTTAAACTATTATTGGTGGTGGGTATATGTTTTTAAATTTGATCTAGATTGACATAATTAATTATGTATGTTTTGCTGTTTTTCATTGGTCATTTGGTGGTGCCTATATGCTTTAAAAGTGGGTTGTATCTCTTTACATGTGTTTTTGACATTGAAAAAGGCTCTTTGGGGCCAAAACCAGTCTGTCTGACATTAGGGTGGCCTAATGGTCAAGGTGTTTGCCTTACAAACACAAGGTATAGGGTTTCAATCTCACAGGGGATAACTGGCTAGGCTTAAAATGGCTCACAAGGGCAGTTAGCCTAGTACTAACCTATAAAGATGTTATTTTCCCCATCTGGTGCTGGCCGTTTTTCAACTGAGTGAATTTGCTTGTTTAGGCCTTTGCACCTGCCATCTGGGCGAAGACTCTTTGTTGCTGACAAGGTTTCTTTGAGACCTATTTAGAAAGGATGAGGTCTTAGGACCTAAGAAATAGATATTAAAATATATATTTTGATATTCATATTTATTTATTTATTTATTTAAGTTTGATGACCGGGGAGGTCCACTGGGCCAAGAAGAGACAGTTTTCAGTGGAGGCCCGGGGAAAAAAGCTCCACAATAATTGCAAGTTACATTTCACATGTTACAAAAGGGCATAGTTCATACAGCTAATTAAACATTTACAGATAAGCTCCATTATATTTGCAATTGGTTTGTCACAATGTTACAAAAATGAAAAGACATAATTCAATACAGAAATTTCAACATTTACATAAAGTGAATATTTTTGTTATAAACTCAATTATAGGTTTAACATTTCAAAATATATAGCTACTAGCCATTAGTATGTTAGGAAAATATTGTGCATGGAGAGGGTAATAGTATATTTGATATTGGAGAGTATAGTGCAATAGATATTAGAGAGCAAATTAGTTTTTAGTAGGGGAGAGATTGTTTTTGGTGGGATGAAGTAATAGTAGAGGTAGTTGGATGAGTCAGTGCAAGGTGGAATGGGGGGGGGGGGAGTTTAAGCTGGAGTGTGGCAAGGGCATTCCCATTTGGAAGAAAGATGAGAGAGTAGCTGAGATTTGAAATTTGTATGGTTAGGTAGGTTGTGTAGGTGTGTGGGGAGAGAGTTCCACTGTTTAGCTAAGGAGTGAGACAACTGTAGATGGCCAGGGATCATGCAGGTTTGTGGACCTAAAGGAGATTTTAGTTTTTGGATCTGAGTGAGCAGTTGGGAATGTAAGGTTTTAAGGAAGTAGCGAGAGCTGAGCAGTTGGCAGGATTAAAGATGAGCTTGTGGACAATGATGAGTTGTAGGTAACTGAGCTAGTTGGGTAGTTCAAGCTAGTTGGGTAGCTCAAGCCAGTTGAGGGTGAGGAGGGAGTGGCAGTGGTGGGATGAGTTTTTTGAATTGATTGCAGATTTGGAGATCTTGTGGTAGCAGGATTCCAGTTTGGACCGAAGGCCAAGATGGATATTGGTGAAAAGAGGGGCACAATACATAAGGGAAGGGAGTAGGAAGGTGGAGGCAAAGAGTTTGATGGGTAGAGGGACTTAGGAAGCGGTTATGCCTGTAGAGGAGACCTAACTTGTGGTGGATTTTCTTGATTGTGGAGTGGATGAGGGTGCCAAATTTTAGTTCTTCATCAATAATGATGCCAAGAAGATTGGTGTTGGGAACAATTTCAAGGAGGGTGTTGTTTTGGCTCTGTATGGTGAATGTGGATTTGTCAACGGAGTTTTTGGTAGGGGAAAAAACATTAGTTTGGTTTTATTTGCATTTAGTGCCAGATGGTTAGATTGCATCCAGGTTTCTGTTTTGGAGAAGGCTAGTTGGGTTTTTGCTAGGAGCTCGGAGGAGGAGAAGGCTGAGCAGATGATTTTTAAGTCATCTACATATTGGATGATAGATGAGTCTGGGATGGATTGGTGAAAGTTGTTAATGAACAGGTTGAAGAAAAGAAGGCCAAGAACAAGACCTTGTGGGATACCTATGGGTGTGGGAAGGAAGGGTGAGGTTGAAGTTTTCCATTGAACAGCTTGTTGGCAGTTGGACAAGTAGCTGGAAAACCAGGTGATGGTGGTGGAAGAGAGGTGTAAGGTGGAGAGTTGGGATGTAAGTAGGGTGTGTGTGATGGTGTCAAAGGCATTTGACAGATCTAGAAATAGCGTGGATATAAACTTGCCTGAGTCACATTCGAGGTTTATGGTTTCAAGAAAGGAAAGAAGGGCAGTCATGGTGCTGTGGCCAGGGTGGAAGCCGTGTTGGGTAGGGGAGAAGAGATTGTTTAGTGTTAGATGTGCATGAGTTGTGCTTGTATTGTTTTCTCTATTATTTTAGAAAGAGGGGAAAGGATGCCAGGATGGCAACAGGCCTGAAGTTGGTGGTATCAGTATTTTTGCCACCTTTGTGTAGGGGGATGATGTAAGCATGGCACCAGATAGAAGGGAAGTATGATTCTTGTATGGATCTATTTATAAGAATAGAGGTGGGATAGGCAATGCTGTCTGCAGATTGTTTGAGAAAGGTGGGTGAAAGGTTGTTAGGTGCATTGAGACATGGTTTGAGTTTGAGGAGAAGTCTTTTTATAGTGCTTGTGGGGATGGGCTTGAGGCAGAAGGATGTGGAGGAAGGTTGATGATTGGGGTGGTGGTTGGGGCAGGAAGGGGGTGGTGATGGAGGAGGGGGGTGGGAAGGAGGCTGATAGTTTATCTGTGTAGTCTATGAAGAATGAGTTGAACTGGCTGGGTGTTTCAAGGTTGGAGAGGTTGGGGTCTGGGCAGGAGTTTTCTTTGTTGCCAGGATGCAGCATGGATGAGATGGAGTCCCAGAGTTTTTTGGGATTTGTTGAGTGCAAGGATTGGAGTTTGGAGTAGTGGGCTTTGCAGTCCTTAAATATTAGTTTTTTTGCGGAGTTTTGTAGTTGCTTGTACTCTAGGAGGGTGTTAGGGTATATTTTATATATATATATATATATGTATATATATATATATATATATATATATATATATATATATATATATATATATATTCTATGTATTTTTTGTATACTTGTTTATATATTTTTTTACACACATTTTCTATTTTTATTTTTATTGATTAGAATTCCCTGGAAATGTTTTGTTTATGTTTTTGAGCTGTATTTTTAAGGAAGGGTTTTGTGATGCTTTTGGATTGGTTGGGAGTTAACTGATGTTTTCATAAATTTAACCTGTGCTGGTTTTACTCTGTTAGTGGT
>NC_056735.1:140154218-140164218 GCF_019279795.1 Protopterus annectens
CTAGGTATTTAACTTGTTTTTTCCAAAGCTGCAGTTTATTTTTGTTTACTTTATGTCCTTCAGTGGCTAAAAATTGTAATAGCGCTATGGTGTCTTCTTTACAATCTTGCTGGGTGGGGGACACCAGCAGTATATCATCAACATAAAGCAAAATCTGGCTACCTCTTGGTGGGGTAAATCCCACCAAGTTGCTTGCCATTTCTTGTGAGAATATTGTTGGACTTTCACAATATCCCTGTGGTAGTCGCGTATATGTATACCTTTTCCCCTGAAATGTGAATGCAAACCAATACTGACTGTCAGGGTGTATCAGTATCGAGAAGAACGCATTGCTGATATCTTCCACAGAAAAATATTTCTGTTGAGGTTTTAAATCATTCAACAGGGTGTGTGGGTCTGGCACCGTAGGTGCCCTTGGTATTACTGCGTCATTTACAGCTTGTAAATCTTGGACCATACGCCACTCTCCATTCGCTTTCTTAACAGGAAATAAGGGTGTGTTACATGGCGAATCAGGAGATTCCACCAGCACCCGTTCCTTAAGTAAAGCTGCTATAATAGGTTTGATTCCTACCTCTGCATCTTTTCTTAAGGGATACTGTCTTTTTTGTGGTCTAAATGCTGACTTTGGCATAATAGTAACTGGTCCCGCTGTACGAATAAGTCCTACATCTGATTTTCCTGTTGACCAGAGAGTTTCTGGTATATTCTGTAAGGCATTCTCTTCCTCCTTCAATAGGAGTGCTAATCAGTTGTCCTTGCTAGACTGTAGGTGTACAGCTGGGTGGGTCTGAGTTATCCAATTCAGCTTCTGCATTTGTATTCCCTGTTCTGACAGTTCTAACTCTGTCTGTTTTTCCCATCTCGTGACTTTTTATCCTAAGTCTACCCATTTTACATTCTTGTCCTTAGTTAAGCTAACATGTGGTAATCGATTAGATTTATAGAGTGCAAAGAACTCCTGGGGCAATGAACAGCTGGCTACACTGTTCCCTTCTGTGTCCCAGTACAGATTACGTAATATCAATCTGTTTGCACGATTTCCAAACAATTCTTGCTCATATTCCTTATCAGGTCCTGGTGTGTTACAATAATACAGAGTACAGTGCAACAAATGCTGTTTATTAATGTCAAGAGAGGGGAACTTGCTGATCGCTACGTTCATCAACTCTTCGGTCACTGCCCCTGGACCAGTCGTAACCAAGTCCTGGCTGTACCAATAAAACATTTTACCCTCCATTTGCACTGCAAAGGTATCAATTTGTCGCTGTGCTTCCATACCCTGCATAGTCGGAACTACTGCTATACCAAATAGCTGCATAAGGTCTCCGCCCAAGAGGTTTACTGGGCATTTTGCAGAAACAACAATTTTGCTTTTCTGGGTCAATCCTGAAACAGGATCGGTTATCACAATATTATGGGAGAGGGGCTCCATTTACAGCTGTCCATTAGCTGCTTTCACTAATATGTAATCAGGTGACTCTGAGTTCTCTGGCAGTTTGGAGGGATGTATCAGGGTCCGTGATGCCCCTGAGTCACACAAGAATCTGACTTCCCTCCCTTCTACCAGGAGTGTAACTTCTGGTTTTGTGTCTGCTAAATAGAGCTCTAAGCTCAATAAAGCCAAATCTAATATTTCATTTTCTTCACTATCTGTGACTTCCTGCACTTCCTCTATTTCTTCTGTCACATTCTCTACTGCCTCTATCACATTCTCATTCGTCCCTTCTCTTCTATCCCCTTCTAGTGATTCCTGACTATCATATAGTCAGTCCTCACCCTCCTTATCTTCCGTGGTTGCTTTCTTGTTTTTCTTGCAATCCCTTGCCAAGTGTCCATTCTTACCGCATTTAAAACATTCACCCCTTTTCTTTCGCCCTTCAAAGTCCTCTGATCGCTGATCAGATTGTTTGTTTACCTGGGCATTTCTCTTGCCCTTTTTCCCGGACTGTACTACATAAACTTCTGCTCCATCTTCTACAGAAAATACTTGGGCTTTCTTTTTCTTTTTGCTATTAAAATGCCTTTCGGCATGCCTAGCATATTCAAGTAATGACTGTAACCTGCTTGTACGATGATCTACCATGTGCTTTGTAATAAAGCTGCTTATGGGTGCAATACTGCCTTTCAAAAATGCATTCTTTAACTGCTGCTCATATGGGGAATCGTGTGTCTGATCTTCAGGAACCTGTGGTTATTAAAAACATTCTAATAGTCTGGCATAATATCTGTCAATAGCGTCACCTTCCTGTTGGATGCATTGATTAATGCAAGTCCAGTCTGCCCTAGGCTTCCATTTCTCAGAGATTCGGTCTGTAAGACCTTTCACTCTGTTGTCTAATTCTGCGCTGCTATGTGGGAGGGGCCTGAGTGCAGCGTCACGGGGATTCCAGTTGTCACTAATCATGTGCCAATCTGGTCCCACAATTTGTCTAACTACTTTTTCTACCTCTTCTCTGTTTAAATTATAACTTAGCCTCATTCCTTGCAAATCTTCTAAGAACTTTCTAAAGTTAACTTTTGGATGGGGAATTCCCTCAGTGGCTTTCCGGATGTCTTCCGGAGTCCAGGGTCTATACACTAGAACGGTTGGGTCCTGACCTTCTTGCCCTGCCTGAGGATTAGGCAATTCTATAAGTGGGCATATTTCTTCTTCACTCATAAATCATGAATTTCTACCCATTTGATATAACTCAATGTCCCCTTTTGAGTTTCCTGCCCGTGTTCGAGACCTGGTCTCGACGGGATCTCTAATAAACGGTTTCGCTTTTGTAGTGTCTCTACTTACAGTGACAGCAGGATATCGCAGGGGTGGACTTACTCATTCACTTGCCTCATATACTGGTAAGGGAGGCGGAGGGGCTGATGCTATTACTAAGTTATTGTCCTCCTTATCTACATTGCTTTTGAATTATTACTCTTCTGTTCCCTTCGGTTTACTTCCTCAATCCACCTGTGTGCCTGAGGAATTCCTAATTGACGTTGTTTTTTTACCCGACCTCTAGAATCGGTTTTAAGCTGTTTAACAAGTTTGACAAGTGAGAATTTTTCTAATTTACCATCAAATTCATACTTATTAACCCATTTTGAGTAGTATTTAATATTATCAGCACGCTGTGACTGCATGTATTTCGCGTCTTCGGTTAACGGCGGATTTTAGGATCTTTTTGTACAATTATTACCCATTTTGTTCTACCCTTTTAATCATTACGTAACTCCTTATTTTTAACGTGGTACCACGGATTTTGTTATAGTCTCTTCAGAATGACTGCCTACCTGCTCTGTTTCCCTGATCTAAGACAAGACAGTAATCTTTTTGTCCCTGACTTGTATAAACAAAGTCTTAACAAAATAAATACAAATCTAGTCCCTGATCTAAAACAGAAAAAAAGTAGATTCACCTTACCTGAGCCTTTGTGATTGATCACCTGGTTCGAGTAAACACGTCCTTCAGTCACAGATCAGAAAGCGGCTGGCCTCTTTTGTACGACAATTCAGTCAGAGGGCTTTTCAACTAAGAAGAACCAATGTGGTTTCTTCCCCGTACGGTTTCAAGCCACCTGGCCTGTCTGATCCGAGGCGAAGTGAGGGTCTCCGGCTCGAAGGACCAATCTGTCAAAGGAAAAAACTTCAAAGACCAATACACGTAAGGTTCAGTTAAGGTATATTTATTTACTTGCTGCAAGGAGACAAAAACATGCAAATACAAGGATTTGTCTAACTACTAACAGGAAGTAGGTTTATTCTTATACTGTTTTACAAGACATGGCCTTCTATGGCTGACGTAATTAAACACAACTTTCAGTATTGTTCTACAGCAGATGATACTCAGATTTTCTGCTGACATGACTAGATTTGTGAGAAACTTTTGAGAAAAACAACCTGGCCTTGGTGGGCACTAATTAGTTTACAAGCTTCCATTGTACAGTGTTACATTTCAAGGTACTCTTCTAATTCAGATACAAGCAAATGCTGATTGCAGTTCATATTTTCAAACAGGCTTTGTCCTAATTATCTATAGCTTCTACAGCTGTGTATTTTCTCACAGCACAAACGGAACTTCTTGTCTAAGTTTCATACAAGTAGTATTGTTCTATTCATTATTTTCCTAACATAAGCAGAAATCATCTGCTTCTCAGTAAATTTCCAAGGCACAAGCAAGATTTAGCTAACAATACAAGATCAGAAAGCATTTGCAGTTTGTACAGATTTATGCAGTATGAAATAGAATAAATGTGTTAACCCTTTTCAAGCTCTAAATGCACTAAGCATATTACTAATACACACATTAATACGTATTTTTCTGACACATATATAGAAGTCCAAGATGCTAACTGTAGAATAACAGGTGTGCTGTACCTTTACGAAGAATTTCTAAGTCTGTGTGTGCATATAAATTCCAAGCACGTGTTATCTTCAGTATCATTTTGAAGGTGCAGCCAGAGTGTTAATATCTATGTGCACGACAGTTAGTTTGTATACAAGTTAACATTACTTAGCTTTGTTTATGATGTGTTTGTATATAATAACGCTGCTTGAAGAAGAACCCACAATGTTCGCCTGTTTCCTCCTGACCTGGCAAGTGACATGGTGTCAGAACCAGGATGGTGAAGACTACTCTTCCGAGCCACGAGGTGCAGAGATATGATGAAGGCAAACTAAGTGAACCGAGAAACACAAAAAAACAAACAAAAAAACAAAAAAGGTCCAGAAGCAAGCTAAAGGTAAAGAAAACATGTACAAAAGATTTATTTATTAAAAAAGATAAAATGGAGCATTACAAGGACACAAAATGTATTACTAAGGAAACGAATATCACAGAAACATTTATTAAGCAAAAGAGAAGTATAAAAAAGCTCATTAATCAAACAAAATGTTTGAAATGAGGTTATTTGATAAAATGAGCATGTTTAAAGTAAAATGAGCATGTTTAGAGATAAAACGAGCACAAGAAAGTATAATGTGCATGAAAAAAGATTAAATGAGCAAAACTAATATAACGAAAGGGCAGAAAGGGCACATTGAGCATAAATAAAGCAAGGCGACTGCATGTGTTTTGGCAAATTACTGTGTTTTGGCATAAATGACTACTTTGCATTGATTGAAGCCTTGAATAGCATAACTAGAGTTATTCAAAGTATCTCAAAGTGTGTAAAAGTGCTTACAGTGTGTGTTTATTAATGTGCATTTATTCCGAAGAGTTTGTTGTGTGCAAAGTGCAACTATTTTGTGAAGTGCAGTCAAATGCAGGAATTTTGAAAAGTTTTTTGTGCATGGGTGTGTTTATTTGCAGAGTGTTGCCATTACAGAGTGTTTCTTGCACTGTACAGAGTATTTGGCAAGCTGCAGCCAGTTTGGGAAATTTCAGTGTGCTGTGTATTGTTATTTGCAAAGTGCCGTTATTTTGAAGTGGTTCTCACTCTGAGCTTCTTCTGCCTCGTTGATTCACAAAGTGTAATTACTTTGAAACAGTTTGTTTGCAAATTGCAATTACTTCAAAATAGTTTATTCGTAAAGTACAGTTGCCTCAAAATGTTTTTGCCCTCAACTTCTATTGCTCAATTTATTCGCATTATGCAGTTATTCGAAAGGTTTCTTAAAATGATGGTAAATTACTTTTACAGTCAAATAATTTCAAGATAAACGGCTCGAACAGTAAAGTAATTTCAAGACAAGTAGCTTTTATAATAAAGTGATTTCAGAGTATTACAGTGCCCAGGAGACTTATTTTGTAAAGTTCAGTTATACAGAGGTTTATTGTGCTATTGCAAATACTGACATAGATTTCAAGCACATGTGTATGTGTATATATAAGTGTATGTGTTTGTGTACATTTGCAAGAGTCTTCACTAAGATATGCTAATATGGCAGATGGATTTCGCAAACCACAGCCACTTGTCTTTGATCAGAATATTGCAGAGAATTGGAGAATATATGAGCAAGAGTATGATATATTTATACAAGCAGCTTATTCTGATAAAGATGCATGCACCAGGGCATTCATTTTGGTAAACCTAGCAGGGTCAGAGGCCATTGAAAGGGAACATTCACTTGTATATGCACCAGCAGTGTATGAAGGTGAAGGAGAAACTTGTCATATTCGTGTGCAGGCTGAATTAAGGGAAGACTCTGAGTGTTTGAAGCACAAATTCAGAGAAATGTGTAGCCCCCAGACTAATGTTACATTAGAGAGGCATTTGTTTTACACAAGAGATTAGAAGCATGGTGAAACTTTTGCAGCTTACATTACCGACCTAAGAAACAAAGCTAAAATGTGTATGTTTGGTGATTTAAAAGATGAGTTAATAAAGACAGACGCATGTGTGGTATTAATAATGCTGTTGTGAGAGAGATTTTGCTTCATGACAGTGATTTGACACTGAACAAAGTCATTGAGATTTGTCAGATCCATGAAGTTACAGAAAGGCACACAAGTATACTTGCTAGTGATAAAAGCATGGTTTCAACAGGCTCATTTGCTAATGTAGACAGCATGCAGCATGTGACAGGCAAAAGCAGGTCTAAGCACATGGCAGCAGCAGCCCCTGTGGGACTTCCAGGTAAAACCCATAGTCTTCTAGCAAATTCCAAGACCAGTTCAGTTAAAGGAGCATGCTCAGTGCAGAACCAAGGTTATCCAGTGCATAACAGACACTGTAAAGTACAGTAGAGGGGTGAATCAGCAAAACCCAAATCAAGCTCTATTGTTAACTGTCACAATTGTGGTGCCACTCATGTCCAAAAGAGACAAGTGCATGGCATTTGGTCAGCAATGCCAAAAATGAAAGAAATGGAATCATTTTCAAAGATTTTGTAAATCAAGTAGACCTCACACAGTTACAAAGAAGGGTCACTCAAAACAGCAAGTTGATCAAGTAAACCTGAAATAGTCTGCTTTCTATGTAGATGGTGTGTCAGTGATTGGCGAAAAGAGTGATGCAATAGATTTATTGGCAAGAAATTAAGTGTTTTGTACTGTTCGGATCAATGGTAAATTCACCGAGCTCAAAGTAGACATTGGTTCGAAGTGCAATGTTTTTTTCTGCAGATAGTTTTGCAAAGGTCAGAGTTGGTGAACAAATAAATCTGACTATTTGTGCGAAAATTGTTGCTTATGGAAGTGAAGAAAGTCAAACTGAAGGCTGAGTAGTGCTTTCATGTTATTTGGCCAAGAACTGTAATAGCCTATAATTCTACGTAGTTCAAAGACTGTGCAGTCATTATTTGGTCTCAGGGACATTTTGAGAATGCATCTGCTTTCTTTTACCAAAGAAGTTCATCACACAAGCACATGTCCCAGTTCCATCTTTGGCAACACTATTTTTTCAGAGTATGCTGATGTTTTCGATAACAAGTTGGGCAAACTTCCAGGAGTATATTCTATGAAACTAGACCCAGAGATCAGTCCAATGGTCAGACCAGCAAGAAGAGTTCCCATAGCTATGCAGCATAAAGTCAAAGCTCAGTTGGATAAAATGGTGCAAGAAGGTGTAATTTGTTCAGTTACAGAACCTACAGAATGGGTGTCGCCTATGGTAGCATCTCATAAAAAAGGCTCAGATGAAATCAGAATATTAATTGACCCAAGAGATTTGAACAAAGCATTTAAGAGACTGCATCATCCCATGCATACAGTCAAAGAGATCACAGCCCTGATATCATATGCCACTGTTTTTTTCTGTCTTGGTTGCAAAGAGCTCATTTTGGCAAGTATGCTTGATCGCAAATCTTCACTACTGATTAAATTAAGTACTCCATTTGGAAGATATAGATTCCTCAGGATGCCATTTGGAATCAGTCCTGCAAGTGAAATCTTTCAGCATGCAATAGAGCAAATTTTTTTGGGTTATCCTTGTGCCATAATAGTAGATGATTTATTGGTCGGAGGCAATGGTGAGGCAGAGTATTACAGAAATCTTAAAAGAGTTTTAGACAGAGCACATCAAGTGAACTTAAAGCTCAATCTTCTGAAGTCCAAATTCAAACTACCTGAAGTTACATATGTAGGTAATTTATTTACAAGTATTGGCTTGAGATCAGACCTGTCCAAGCAAGCAGCCATTCTTGAAATGCCAGCACCAAATAATGTACAAGCTCTATAACGTTTTCTTGGTATGGTCAACTATTTAGGCAAGTTTATACCAGACTACAGTGAATTGACAGCACCTTTGAGAGAGTAAACATGTAATAATGTTACATGGTCATGGCTAGAACAGCACAAGAAAGCATTTGAAGTGCTTAAGTAGAAAATTGCTATCCCACCAACATTAAAGTACTATGATGTCAACAAACCAGTAACTCTTTCCTGCAATGCTTCAAAATTTGGTTTAGGTGGAGTTATTCTTCAAGAAGGCAGGCCAGTAGGCTATGCATCTAGAACACTTACCCAGACTGAGATTCACTATGCTTAAACTGAGAAGGAACTTTTGGAAATAGTGTTTGCATGTTCCAAGTTTCATGATTATATCTGTGGTCAAGATATCCAGATTGAAACTGATCATCAGCCTTTGGTTACTATTTTAAAGAAGCATATGCATTCAGCTCCAGCTAGATTACAAATAATAATGCTTAAACTGCAAAAGTACAACTTCAAAATGGTCTATATGAAAGGCAAAATTCTTTATCTGGCTGATACCTTATCCAGATCACCCAGAACTACAATGGAACAGCATGACGCAGAGAATTTTGACTTTGATGTCATGGAAGTCCATCATTTTTCTACCACAAGACTTGATGAGCTACGAGAACATACAATGACTGATCCATTTTTGTAAAAGCTCAGTCACTACATCAGTGTTGGATGGTCATCAAAGCAATCAAGTATACCACCTAATGTGCAACCTTACTTTCTTTACAGAGATGAGTTGTTGATGGAAGATGGCATTATTTTCAAAGGTCCTAAAATTGTTGTTCCTGCTTCCTTACAACATGAATATAACCAGATTTTGCATCATGGTCACCCAGGTTCCGAATCTACTAAGAGAAGGGTGAGAGGACATGAGTTTTGGACTTCTCTATCGAAAGACATTGATAGAGTACTTTCTTCCTGTTCAGTATGTAATAGTACTAAATGGCATTTGTAAAAAGAACCACTTCAGCTAAGTCAAATCCTGAACTACCTTGGTCAATAATAGCTACTGACATATTTGAGTGAAACAATCAACATTACTTAGTACTGGTAGACTCTTCTTCGAATTGGTTTGAGATCGCTCTACTACCTAATCTAACTTTTACTACAGTCATTACTAAGCTGAAATGCGATTTCTCAGTCCATGGCAGTCCACAGAAATTATTCTCTAACAATGGTACTCAATTTACCAGTCAATTATTTCAGAAATTTGCAAGAGAGTGGGACTTCATACAAGTTACTAGTAATCCAGACTATCTGCAATCAGATGGACTTGCTAAACGTGCAGTATAGAGTACAAAGCAATTGCTTGAGAGGTCAAAGTGTGATAATACTGATTGTTTTTGAATTTACTCAATCTCAGAAACATACTCCATGACAATATACTTGGCTCACCTGCTCAGAGACTTTTATCCAGGCAAACCAGAGCAACATTGCCTATCAGCTCTATTTTATCGAGGCCTAAAGCTAAACACAACCAAGCCATTAGAGCCCAGTTATTTAAGAAGTGTTCTTTTCAAAAGTCCAGCTATGACAAATCGACAGATTTCTTTGTCCATTGAAAGAAGAGATAGTGAGGATACAAACAGCGAAAGGTTTCGACTGGACTGGTCAAGTAACGAGTGTATGTGCATAGCTGAGATCCTGTTTTGTTAACTCCAAGGGTGTGGAGTACAGGAGAAATCTCAGACATCATTTTCCTGTAGCAGAACCGACATCACAACATTGTTCCTATGACTCTAAGTCTCAGCGCCATCCAGATGATATTACTGTTCCAGAATGTGTCTTCACTCCTGATACTGTATCAGCAGATGGTTCCGAGGTTCCTAAGATTGAACAGTCGGCACAGAAAATTCCAATAGCTAAACCAGA
>NC_056735.1:140174218-140196718 GCF_019279795.1 Protopterus annectens
AAAACATAACAGCCAATACTCTGGCCATCCTGTGGACAGACTCACAGTTGAGAGCTATGTAGACAGACTGCATTCTATGGAAAACTAGCATGTACACACAAACCTGTAAAACTAGCACTATTCAATGCATATAACAGCAATACTCACACACTGTCCCTAGGTCTGGAACCTTATACAAACATGTAGTTGGCCTGTGTCCAAAAGTCCTGTTGTAAGAGGTATTCCTACTTGCTGTCTGTAACACTGCTGCCCCCACACATGAAGGATGTCTTCCATACAGGAAAGGTAAAGGGACAATGCCCACATGATGTAGTTATGTATAGTAGTGGGTTGCTATGACATTGGCTATTGGAAGACCTACACAGCTGTCTGCATGCAATTAGCAAGTGGGGAACAGCAATTGGTGCAGAGGCCATCACCTGAACATGAACATCACCTACAAAAGCCATGCTTCAACCTATTCAAACAAGCTCAATCCCAGTAGTGGAGAGAGACAGAGAGAGAGAGAGAGAGAGAGGGAGACACACTGACACAAAAAAAAAAAAAAAAAAAAACAAACAAAAAAACACATAAACAAAACCTCAAAATAAGAAATAAGAAACAAGAAGACATCCTGTATGCAGAAGGAACCTGAAGATAAACCAGGTATGTGAAACATGTAAGCATGTAATTTAATATAGTATTTGGTCTGTAAAAATGGGATAGATGATTATGAAAGATGTGTATGTGCCATCAATACTTGCTGTAAAGATGTACTGCTGAACAAATGCTATGGGCATAGCATCTGGCTCTGTCTGCAGTGGGCCATACCTGTCAACTGTGCAGATCTTCACAGAATTTCAAGATTTAGCCATCATAGTGTTTGTTCTGTTCTTCCAAACATCTATATTTGTCTGGCAAATAGCTGGAGATGGAAGTAATGAAGTCATGACAGACACATGTTTTTCAGATCCCACCACCTTCAGAACAGTCATGGCAATGTGAAATGTATCATGCTACAAACTTCATAGGTTTGTAATAGGCATATCTACGATCTGTCCCTATATACCCCCCATTGCTAGGCTTTGTCCACATGTGATGCTCTAAGAGGTGGATAGGTTTGGTCACAGCTGAGGAGCCTGACACACCCTGGGAAAGGACAGGTCACATATGGCAACCAGTAGAGTGCCTGCCAAATAGTCATGTCTGTGCCACTGCTAGGCCAGTTAATGGGATGTTGCCCATATCCATATGTTACCTGTGACTATGAGTATTATATATGTTTGTGTTTTAAATCTAGGATACCTATATAAGGCATGAGCACAGTAAAGCACTGTTGCAGATGTGTGTGTTAAACTGTATGTGCTATATTGAATTAATAACATTCAACTGTACAGTGTTCTTCTGGATGATGTTCATAGTTGTGACAGATATCTGTAGTCACTTACACATATACTTGTGTTATGACAGCTATATTAATACTTTATCAGACTTCCATGTTTTGTCACCCATTGATGTGGACCAATGACCAGAAGTCCAGGTATAACAGGTTGAGCTGTATGATTGAGCTGCAAGACTGTAAATACAGTGTGCCATAATGACATAGAACACAAATGTATACCAGGTATACCCTGCGCATGTGTATGTATGCGTATGTTCAGCTGAAAGGCACAGAAGTAATAACATAGGTTCATAGGTTCATAGGTTCATACTAGGCTATCTGCCCAAGGGCATTTATAAGCCTAGCCCATAGTTATGTGGCTTTTGCCACCCCTTTAGTTTGAAGAAGACTATGCCTATTATTTTGCTGTGCCTCTGTCAAGCAGTGACACTGAAGTAATCCCTGGAGTATATCTGCGATCTCCCATCCATTGGTCAAGATTCCTCTTGAACAAGGCCAGCGAGGTGCTCTGCCTCACATGTACCGGGATTTTGTTCCACAGCATAGGGAGTCTCTGGGTGATGAATCTGTCCCTCCAGCAAGTTCTATTAATAACCGTGTCAAGGTTTAAGTCTCCCGCCCTTGTGGTTCTGAGGGATCTAGATTTTTGAGGTGAAGCATATTCATCAAATCTGGGTTTGACATGGCCTTATATGTCAGGCACAGGTCACCTCTGAGCAAGCGGTATGCGACTGAATAGAGCTGGAGTTCTTTCAGTCGGGCAGCATAAGACATATTTTGAGACCCTTTATCCTTTTGGTGAGGAACTTTTGGGGCCTTTCCAGCTGCTGCAGGTGTCGGGTCAGATACATTCCGAATGGGGCATTGTACTCAATCATAGGTCTAATGAGTGATGAGTACAGGGGGATGATGACCTCCCTAGATCTAGATGTGAATCCCTTCATGATCAGGTGGGCAATGTAGAAGCTTTTCCTAACTACTTTGGCAACATGAGTGTCAAAAAGGTTACTGTCAACCTGGGTCCCCAGATCCCTGATGACTTCTTCTGTGCTCAGTGGATTGCCACCTATATGGTAGCTAGGGGTAACCTTGTTTTCCAAAGGTATGACTATGCATTTCTTGGCGTTTAACTTTAGGCCATGGCTCTGGCACCAGTTATCTGTTTCTGTGAGGCCCTTCTGAAGGATATCTGTGTCAGCTGTGTTTTCGACTATGGCGCCCAGTTTGCAGTCATCTGCAAACTTTGTCAGCCATAACCCTCTTGTGTTTGCTTGTACTTCAGAAAAGTAGATGCCGAACAAGAGTGGTCCCAGGACTGAGCCCTGTGGGACACCACTTGTGACAGGCTTTGAGTCTGACATGGCACCAGCAACTCTGACCCTGTGGGTTCTGTCACTTAGCCAGTTTGCAACCCATCTTGTGATGTATGGGTTTACATTCAAGCTGATGAGTTTTTCGATGATACCTGAGTGGGGTATTGTGTTGAAAGCCTTTGCCAGGTCGAGGTAGGCTGTATGGACTGCCTTGCCCTCATCAATGGCCTTGGTGACTGTTTCGAAAAAGTCAACCAAGTTTAAAAGGCATGATCTGCCTTTGACAAAGCCAAACTGGGTTGGATCCAAAGTCTGCAAGTTCCCTATGTCTTTATTTATGAGTTCCATTATGATCCTCTCCATGGCTTTGCAGATAAGGCTTGTCAAGCTAATGGGACGGTAATTTCCAGGGTCGGTGGAGGCACCGCCCTTGTGAAGTGGGACCACAGTCGCCAGCGCTCCTTGGAATGCGTATCCTGAGGTGAGGCTAAGACATGGGTCATAAGCAGTCCGGAAAATAGGATGTGCATGTTGCACATGTGTGTAATATCACTGTCACTGCATACAACAGAATAAAATGTGTACTGCTACTGATTGTTGCATTGCCATGACACTGATATGGGTACTACAGTAGGCATGCTTATCACATAGTAATCAGAAAAGTGTACAACAGTTTTATGACCCACTGTCCATGCCTACCACTTACAGCTATATCAACACCCATATACACTGGATATCAAGGTGTATTTACCCCTGTTGGAATGCCAGGTCTGTGTGCTGTATGCCAATGAGACCGCAGAAAGTCATGTCAAAACATTTCTCACCTCAAATGTGACCCATAACCTGTACAATTCTATTAAAAATGAAACAAAGCTGTTTCATGGAAGGTGAGTAAACATTGCCAAGTGAAGATGTGATATGACATTAGAGTACAAACCAAGACAAATGGATCCTGTAATCATCTCAGCAGGTGTTTACACAACATATCAGTGTAAGGGTGTGCACACACATTCAACTGGCTTACTGTACTGAGTATTAAATCCCATATGTTTCCACAGGACAGATTGTTATGTTCCCTATTGAATTGAGCAGGTTATAGGACACATCACAGGTGGGGATTGTGTTGACATGTGCTTTTGTGGGGTCATGTTCCAATTGCGCAAGTACCGTACATTGTAACAGGGGTGTATACACTTCA
Organism: Protopterus annectens; assembly: GCF_019279795.1. Classification (NCBI taxonomy): domain Eukaryota; kingdom Metazoa; phylum Chordata; order Ceratodontiformes; family Protopteridae; genus Protopterus; species Protopterus annectens. Next base: position 140,178,111 of record NC_056735.1, read on the forward strand.
TATCCACTGTAGCTATATGGAATCAGCAGTACCTTACCTGTACAACCATCCTCCACCAACGATAGAGTAATCCCCCTTTGTGGACAGCACCAAGACACAAAACACATAATAGGTTGCTATACTGGCTGTACAGGGACACATAGGTGAAGACCACAACTTGGAAGCAAATGCACCTCTACCTGCGCAAGTATGTAGGTTCACAGGTGACTTCCTGTAAGGCTGACTATGAGTAGAAATAAGACATATACAAACCACCAAGGCTAATTGCAACTATGTCTACGCATATGTACACAGTCTCAGAGCCAGTAACACAAGTCAGCCTGTGTACTGGGGGTAAAGCACATCTCATACACATATGCCATGGATACATGCAACCTGCATCAGACAGGATAGGTTGGAACAGTGGCACCCTGTCCACAACATTAGTACAGGGGAATATGCACATCAACCACACTCCTGCCCGCATCAATGGTGAGCATGGACATAATGCTGACTGATAGCAACAACAACAAGTCTCCATGGGGCATGAGGACATCACAGTTTGCCTCCTACATGAGCACATGCAGATGCTCACAGTTCCATTGCACACTACAGTCAGACACACACACGTCACCATCCACACACCATCCACATGGAAGATGGCCACTGTCATCCCTCTATACAGAAATGAATGGTGAATAGTGGGTTATGCCATTAAGTGTCCAACACTGAGGGATCTGGACAGGTCAGGGCCAGGGGTGTAATGCAAGATGTCAAAGCCATATTAGCTTACAGTGTTATGGTATAGTCTGGATTATTTTCAGGTAATATCCACTGTTGATGTGCATGTGAACAACTGTATGAGGCCCTGTGACCTTTTTTTCCTGTTTATGTCTTCCAGGTACAATGCCCCAGGAACGTCCGCCCACATTCACAAACCTAGAAAATGATACAATCATCCCATACCTCATCATGCATCATGCCATCCTCTTTGGCCACAGGCCCAGGATATGCAGGAGAGGACCGCCCTGTAGAACGAGCTCATCCACAGGGTAAATGATGTTGCCCTGCACAACCAACATTATGAGCAGGTGTGGCATCACTGCACAAATCTGATCCATCACGCCCATCAGCGTGCTGCTGCAGTTAGGAGGGACAAGCTAAATACAGGTGGGGGTCATGCTATCCAGCCCCCACTGACACATGCTGAGGAGCCCCTCGCCAGCATTGGGGCACCTGCCCACCAGCCAAGCCAGCAGGCTGAAGACAGAATTGTGGAGGTGGGTGCTACCCACATCATGGATGAGGAATGTACAAGTAAGGCCCCAGGGCACATTACTAGACCACTGTTGCTTATCCATTTTCATCTGTAAAGTATCTACATGGATATGTCAGATAAGATAGTCTGTTGCTGCAGTGTACTAATGCACAGATGTGAATAATCTCTAGTATTGTGGGTTTGTACTGTTGATGTGCTGAAATGCTGCTCCCACCCTGTACCAATGCCATAGGTGTGGCTAAAGACATTACTTCTCTCACGCAACAATTTAGGTCCCTCTAGTATACAACTAGGGCAGCAGCCTGTAGCTGGTGAGTATGGAGTTGTTTTGTTCAGGTTTGCCATGTTATGGCCATACTATTTGCCATGCACACATTTAACACACCTACCCATAATGCATGCTGTACATGTTCACTTATTGTTGGTGTTAACTGCACTGCTTCACAGTGGTCACAATGGTGGCATATCTGAAGGGTATGTATGAGTTCTGCAGTATACCTAACAACCTGTCAATGCAAGATGTGTGGACAGAGATGAACATAATGGTGGGACAAATGGCCTACAGTAGGGATATGTCTGAAGCATTACCCTTATACAGTGGCTACAACAGTGTATACACCACTATTACAATGGCAACTGTTCCTGATATAAACAACGGCAAATCAGAGTACCACATTCCACACCTTTTACAACCTGTAATGTGATCCTAACATGAGCAATGAATGTGTAATATGGAATCCTATGTTAGGACAACAAATATGGGGAATACAGGGTCCCTATTAAATTGCCAAACGTTTCAAAGTTCGAATGTCATATGGTCGACACCATATGATCAAACTTTGAAAAGTTTGAAGGTGGAAGGCAACGGCTCCATATGCACAGAATGGGAACATTTCTCTTTTTTGCACTGAAGTGTGGTCTCGGAGTTGGTATATTTAAGAGGGGGGGTGTGGGGGTGCAGGGGGGGTTGCCCCGCTGCTCAGAGCGTTAAGGTACGTTTTTTTTTTTTTTACTTTTTTATTATACATTTGAGGTTTCAGGCTTCATTTATATGTTGTCACATGAGGTTCAACATTTTGAAGCTTTGAATATATAATATAGACCTGGAACACATATCTTAACAAACACTGGAAGCATATGTGTGCACACACTCCAAATAACATATTGTGGAAGCAGCTTGTGATGTACTGACAGCATTCACTCTTCTTGAGTACGCACCTTACATCAAGTACAGGGCCTCAATGTCACACTAAGTAATGGTCTGCTGTCCAAAAAGTATGTCCATGACACTTGCCCCCTCACCTGCAACAGAGGCAGCCATAGCTTGCACACATCCTGCAAACCATGAAATGGATCTCATATCTGAAAGGTAGCACTAAGGAGTGGGAAAAGTAGCCTTACCTCACCATTGCATATACCATGGCAAACAGTGCAGACAGTCATGTATGTGTGTACGAAGTATGGGATAACATTGATGTAGAAAATAAACAGATGCCCATCCAAAACAGATGCCAAAACATGTTGCAAACTGGTCATGGAGGCTGTCCAGAAACATGCAGCAACACTGAGGGACTTGCAGAAATGTCTAGCAAGTACTGCCTGCGCAGTACCTGTGTCGACAATAACCTGGATTCAGCATATGTGTGGTCTATGGGTTAGGCTAATCAGATGGAAGAGTTGTCCCACATGATACATCATCTAGGGCTCTCTACATGTGGCATAAACATAACATCAAGTCTCCCAAAGGCATGTGTTGCAATGTGCAATGGTGTCATGAGACCAGAGCTCAAACCTACAGACAGTATTCATAAAGATACATGTGGTGCACAAGCAACACCTCACTCCACCTCAGGGCCACCATCCTGAATATTTAGCTTGCTGGTGCCAGTGTACACATTTAGGTTTGCTGTTCATTAGCTGGAACTAGGCCAGTAGACATGGTGTTTGGAATGTGGAACACTGCAAAATAACACTCATGTGTGGCCCATAGTTGTCAAGCATCTGCAATAAGGCTGAGGATGGTGAGGGGTGTCATCTTGAAATACAACAGTGAACTGAAGCATACATCCAAAGCTTGCTAGGAATGGCTGTATCTGAACACAGTGAAGGTTATGAATTGTGCCAGACATAACCCTGACGCTACAGCAATAGTGAAGCCACTGTATGACCTCCAAGGCAGTGTACATGAGCTGACCTTGCAATCTGGCAGAGTTGAGGGACATTTGTAGGGCAGAGTGACCAAATAATTGCAAGTAAAGATGGGCCATGCTAGTATACCCCTTCCAGGAATAGTGACTGCTGTAGTTCACTTAACAGGTGCTTCAACAAAACATTGTGTTAAGGGTGTGCACACCTATGCAAACCACATATTGTATGCATCTCATTCAGCATCTGCATGACTAACACATTTGTTTGATACTGCATTTTATTGCACAGGTCATACGCCACATATCAGGTGTGTGTAATGTTAACAAAAGCACTACTGTGGCCCCATTCCATGTCATAGAAGAGGCTGGCATGTCAACAAGGGTGTGTACACTCCTCATATCCACATTAAGCTTTGAAGGTTGTCAGTGTAACCAAATTTTGTTGCACATACATGCACTGCTGATGATGAGATCTGCAAATCAAAGGACAGGCATTAATTAATGGCATCAGTCCTCAACCCAGGTATGTGTCAGACAAACACATAGTGGCTGTGAGTAACAGAGTAAACATAACTGCCACACATATACACATTCAGCAATCATGTGTACACTTCTGAGGTATGTTGCATAGTACATGCCAGTGTGCTGTACAGGTGCACAGCAATACTGTGTACATGGGTGCAGTGTGTTCTGGGGGAAGGGGCATCACCTAATATTAAAACTCATGCATCACAGAGATGTCTAATGTCGGTAACAAGGATTGAGTATGGCTGCAGTGCATGCTTTTGAGTGCCATATGTCATGCATGTTGACTGTTGGGTAATGAGAGGTCTGTGTAATATCTTTGTGCCACCTCACCTGTAAGTGTATGTGTGTGTGTGTGTGTGTGTGTGTGTGTGTGTGTGTGTGTGTGTGTGTGTGTAGAAGTAAACCATAATGTACAGGTCTTAATATACATTTCTTGTCTGTCCCTCACAGCTGGCAAGCTGGGTCAGGGTCCCTCCTGCAGGAAAACTGATGTTAGTGTCCATACAGACTCTGACAATGATGATAGGCATAGTGAGGTACAGGCAGGGTTGTCAGTGGCTGAACCTGTGCCATTGCTTGACATCCACTTTTATCCACCCCATCCCCATGCACAGTCACAATGCCCATACATACCTCATCACCAGTGGCCATAGATGAGGGATAGTTGGCGGGTGATGGCATGGGACAGGAAAGTGTGGTGACTATGGCAAGTGTGTCTGTATGCAGCAGCCATAGCCAGATGACCAGCAAGGTACCACACAGGCAGATGTACAGTGATGCTCGTAGGACAGCTGCTGGCCATCATGCCCCTGGCAAAAGTGCCACAGCAGGTGTCACCAGATGCATGTTTTGGGCCATCATGGAGGCACAGGCATGTATGGAATGTTACACCAGAGATAGTCTGAGGCTCCAGAGGGCTACTCTTCCTGCTGTACATGACTAGATCTGTGATGTTGCAGGTGTCCACCATTATTTTGCAGAGGTCATGGATAGACGGTTGGGTGAGGTGATGGAAATCCTCGACCATGTGGTGTCTGTGGTAGAGCATGTGGTGGGAGTAGGGCATCGGCCACATGGATGTAGGTCAGCAACACCAACAGGTTGGAGGTCTACGTGAACATGCAACAACTCACGGCCGCTCCCATAGTAGCAGTACCAGCACCAGCACTGCTGGGGGGGTGCTGTCCACACCACAACACAGCAGGCCACATTCACGTGGTCCTGGCCGGTCCCAACATGGATGCGGATCCAGCAGACAATTATAATCATCAGGGGAGAGTACCATATCTGAGCATCTGAAAGGTAATGCCCATGCAACCCCTGGCAGGCACAGTTCCTGTGTCTTTAGCTGGACAGGGTGAACTGTATAGCCTGCCATGTACAGTCTGCAGCTGTCCAACAAACTCCTGTATAGGGCAGCCACATGGCAGAAATGTGTGCATACATACACACACACACACACACACACACACACACACACACACACACACACACACACATCACCAACACAGCTGGGGCACCTCCATATCTACACACACACCACGTTTTCACAGCCCATTTAATAAAAAAACCCTAACCCACACACATTATGCCAACCAAATGGTTCAGCCTAGGCCTTTGTCAAACCCACAACACACCCTGTGCATATGATGATACCTGCGCTACATCTCTGTCATCCATACCATCGATGCAGGGACATGCTAATATGGTTCTGATGCACAGGGTGAATGTACTAAGGTTTAGCAATGTAATGCTGTTTAACGTGTTGTCAGCTGGAATGATTAATGCTTACATGTCAAGGTGTGTAACTGTACAGCCATGATGCATTATAGCTGTCATTAACACTGACTGATTTTGGTCTACATAATGTATTCTGTTTATTTTCTGGGTGTCTATGTATCAGCAGGATGTTGGTCTGCTGTCCTTTCCTACAAGGAGTGTGGCACTGTGGTGACACATTGACTATGTCATATCCCGTGTACAGCTGAACACAAGTAACAGGTTTGTATAACAGATACGGCATGTACCACATGGCTGATAGGTCTGAGGGGTGTATACAAGTAAGTGCATGGTTGCTGATGTAAGCAGCTCTTCTACAGTGGACAATGGTAAGTGTACTGGGTGGCACACACCAAATGTTTGTGAATGACACACACACACACAGAGGCTTTGGTGTTGATGCAATACACAGAGAATACTGCTCACATGGATGTACTTCATTTTGCAGTGAACTCATTTTGGCCTATGTAATTCCACCAAGACCAAATTGCCAAAACATCACATCAGTAAATAATCAGTCAGCCAGTTTAATGTCATTGACAATGGTACTGGAAGGGTATATGTCCTCTTCCCCAATGTAGTGCAATCTTGGATGTTAGTAAACATAGGTGTGCTGGTGTGGGTGGCACAGCCCCCCTCTTTGGAGGGTGTGGGGTGACATAGAACCACACATAGTGTGATTAACAACTACTTAACCTGTTAACATAAACTGTATAGTATAACAGCACACTAAGCGGGGGGATACCCACAACAATAACTCCAATGTGGGTGGCTGTGCCCACAACAACCACACCCAGCTATATATACCATCTTCAGTATCACTGTACAGCTGTACAGTGGGGAAGAGGGCATTTACACATCCACTACTAGTTTTGATGGAATTAATTTCCACAAGATGATTGCTTTGAAATGTTACCTTTTTCCAATTAGTTCTCGGACAAATGATCTCCTGGGACATATATTTTCTGCAAACCGAAGTAGATTCCTTCACATATACACACTTACTTGGCAACACTGAGAGTAGAACCCCTACCTAGATACTTATTGGTACTAATGTGTTTGGCCTTAATTGCACACATCACAGAGCTTTTAGGGAGAGGTGTGTCCCATGTTTCCTGTTAAGTGAAGAACATCACCAGGCCTTGTACAGTATTGTAATGAGGGATGTACTGGGTGTTAATGAACAATACATAGTATGATATACTGTCATATACACATTGACAAACACATACAGTCATAGACACATTTGACAGGCCTGGGTGTAGCAGTGCTAACTACCTTGTCAGTGAGTCCATACTGTTACAGAGTTTTTGCACACAGCACATGCATCATTGGGCTGGATAGTGTAATCAGTTACCTGTATGGTTGATGGTGACAGTGGTCCTCATACAGTGGACCTTGGGACATGTACTGGGGGTACCATGGTGTAAAGACAGTATACCCAGTACCCACACCCCACATTGGATACTGTACTCACTGAAACACATGATAATGCTCTGACATACCCACAATCACACATTGACCAGGGCTGCAATACAAACCCTTATCTATCTAATCAGTGCTACTACAAGGATATGCATTTATTGCAGATGCCACAGGGATAGTAGGGTGAGGGTTTGTCATGGCTCTCCTAATGTCAGCAACATCACCATCCCTTATAATGTATGGCAAGGTTTAGTGTATTTGGAGAATGTGGCCTCAGAATGCTATCTCCTACAAATATGCACACAGTTGCACACACACACAAACAAACACACACACACACACACACACACACACACACACACACACACACACACACACACACACTCACACTCACACACACACATACTCACATTTGCAAGGACTCAAGAGGGTAACCCATGGCTATCTACCCATTTGTAGAACAGCATTATGCTGGTACTGCAAGCTCCAGGTAGCCCATATGGGGAAGAGTGTCACAAGGTACATTTAATGTGAATTACAACAGCAGTCCTTTCTAAGTATAGTAATGGGGGGGTGTAGTGGGTGAGAAGACCCTCAGAGGATTTTCAACTACAAGTTTATAAATACAGACACTGTTATACTCAATAATGCCCACACACATTTGTCAGTACTGAGGTCCATAGGTGCAGGTATTCCTAGGTGTGTACCAGGCTAATGTCCATGGAGAGATGAGAAGAGTAGGGCATGTGAGTACACTGGTCTCATGCCACTTGACATTTGTCAGCAGGCCAGCTATCAACTGATGCCACTTGAGTGATCCTCAGGGTGACAGTTAAATTCAACCTCCACTCATCTGGTTTTCTCTTGAAGAGGGCCAGTGAGGTGCTCCAACTGACATGTAAGCAACATATATTGCATAACATGGCCAGTGTCTGGGTTAGACCTGTACCTAAACATGTTATGTTCACTGTGTTAGTCTGGTTGAGGTATCCATGGCATGTGGTGCATACAGAGTGGGGTTTCCTTGCTGTAGCATTCATAAGATAGCCGGGCAAACATGTAAGTGTCAGTCAATCAGAGATTGCCTGTAAGCAGCCAAGATGAATATCTGACATCTGCAAATCTGCACAGAGGACAGACAGAAAGTAGCTTGCCAACAGGTTATGCATTAGGATGAATGTATTGACAAGACATCTGAAAATGATAGGTATGCCATTACTACATGACAGCAGTCCTCAATGACATGTCCTAAAAACATAGTAGTCTACAGTTAATATCAACATATCAGATAAATATCCAATAGGAGATGCATAAAAACATACAGGTCAAACACCAAGAACACGATAGTCAGTACTCAGACTCCAGCTTTGCATGCAGGGGTGTATGGTTCCAGTACTACAATCTGCAATCTACTCTTACTTGGAAAAGCACTGTTAAAAGTAGTAATGTAATGATACAACACATGCAAGTGTGACTGCATATAAACTGGGATACTGCCCAAGTACGAAACACATACAAAGAGAAAAGATTGTGGTACTACCCATGTATACTCAGGTGCCCCATACAGTATACTCACACCCCTTGCTACTGTAATAACAGCACATAGAAGCATGTTATGTACATGTAATTAAATACACTTATTAAAGATGTCATTACCCTGCTATTTTATCAGACTGGAATGTGATCACTGGTTACCAGGGCTGCGCTATGCTTAGCAGGTGTAAGCATTGCTTAAATGTAAATGCTAAGCAGATTTGCGCACTGGTAAGCGAAGCCTACACAGTGTAAGCGCTTATTAGTTTAACCATACGTTAGCATTACTTACCATCAGGCAAACTGCGCAAACCTGCTTAAAGCTGCTCAAAACTGCCTTAACCACTCTGTATCCAAAAGTCCTAGTTCTGCCTAGCAGCAACATAAACAGCCCTTGCAGGTCTTGAGCCCAGGACCCAGTACACTACAGTCACAGCAGTTAACCACTAACCCAACTGAGCTGTGAAGATGTCTGTTTTTTTTTCAAATATATCATTCGGTACACATACTGAACAGTAGTGAACAACTGCTTTGACTACTACAATTGTTTAGTACTTGTAAGTGAAAATAGTGTTGAATCAGTCATGTTCTTATATGTAAATATATGCATAGATTAATATGGAGGGATACAATTGAAAAGGTATATACTACACTCATGTTTACACATAAAAGGATACAGCTATATGTTTATACATATGTAGATATATATATATATATATATATATATATATATATATATATATATATACACATACACATATTCATACACACTTATCTATCTATATATATATCTATATATAGGTATATATTTCTCTCTCTCTCTCTCTCTATATATACATATATATATATATATATATATATATATATATATATATATATATATATATATATATATATATATATATATATATATATATATATATATATATATATATATATATATATATATATATATATATGTGTGTGTGTGTGTGTATATATATATATATATATATATATATATATATATATATACACACACACACACACACACACACACACACACATATATATATATATATATATATATATATATATATATATATATATATATAGTTACCTATTAAAACATCTACTCATAACATCTAAAGTCAAAACATCAAGACCATAACATCTAAACTTTAAAACATCTAAAAGTCATAACATCGAATCTCAAAACATTGAAAACTACAACGCAACTATAAATAACATACCACACACTGTTTACTACGTTTCTTCAGGTGGGCAAGTTCCTGCACCCCCCAAGTGGAGGGCTCCACCCCCACACACCCCATAAATTAAATATGCCAACTCCAAGATCACACTACAGTGGGGGAAAAAGTTAATTTCCTAACTCCACTGTAGTGCGATCTTGGAGTTGGTATATTTAATTTATGGGGGGTGTGGGGGGTGCAGGGGGGCTTGCCCCCTGCAGAAACATAATAAACAGTGTGTGGGATGTTATTTATAGTTGCTTTGTAGTTTTCAATGTTTTGAGATTCGATGTTATGACTTTTAGATGTTTTGAAGTTTAGATGTTATGGTCTTGATGTTTTGAGTTTAGATGTTATGACCATTTTATGTTTTGATAGGTAACTATATATATATATATATATATAAACATATATCCATGACATGTAGTGGAGTCATACCTCCTCAGCACAATAACTCTGAACCTCTTAGTGCAAGGGAACGTAATGTATCAATGGTAGTTATAAATGTAGAATGTTGCTACAGTGACGGGGTTGTATCAACATACATGTTGTGAAGGAAGGCTCTTCTGAAACTGACATGTACGCCATCAGTTACTGACAGACATCTTAAAATCATCATCGTGAAGTACCACACAAATCACAGTAATGATCCTGTGGAATACAGAAGAAATATGAGCAATAAACATGGACAGTCTGAAACAATCTGGTCAGTCAGGAGGTATAGACAGAATGCCTTAGAAATACTGGACTAGATAAACTTACACAGTTGATGCATACACACCCTCCTGTCTGTCCTAACACATATTAACTGGAGGAGCAGAGATCCCAAGCCACATACTTCACACTAGTTAGTGCCATACATCTTCACACCAGCCCACTGCTTTGTCAGAAATACACAACACGTATGGTGGCCAGGCAACAGTACATCTGACAAATATGTGGACATAACATCACATTAGGGTAAATACACTGAGCTGCTAGGCATGTCACCAAGCACTGTCTACAGAGTAAAAACTACTCTGAAGAAGCTGCAACAGAGGTTGCGGCAAAAATGCTTGTATACTTATTAAATTACGTTAAGACAACTGCTCCTGTTGTGGACGTTTCTTGTACTGCTTTGGCAAGGTTCCCGTGGATTTTCATTTGTATTTGGTCTTCTTTGTTCATTACTGTCTACACTACAGGCAGACTGCCAAAACACTAACCCAATTTACCTATGGGGGAATACACATGTAATTGCAAATATAGCAGGCACTACAGGCATGTAACAGCATGGTGTAACAGACACCAGTGTGAAAGTGCATACCCACAACCAATCTCAACACAGTCACATAATGGTAAGCCTAAGTAATAGTACAGTCTATAGCCTGTGTAAACACATCATCATCATGTTTGTCACTCACACACTAACCCTACATATACTTGCCCAATTCACAGTGTATTCTGATGCCTGATTGTGGTATGGGGCATGTCCCAGTCTAGTCTACAAACATATAGGCTGATAGGGTATCAGAAACTGGAGCAGCATGCAACGTCAGATAGAACAGGACCAAGAACACTGACATCTACCCAGTCTGTACACAGGCCAAATAACATAATCACAATACACTGCTACATAATACAGACACTCTGTCAACAATCACCATAAGTACACAGACCTCACTACTGTACAGACTACAACAGAATGTCCAGGTTTTATCCTCAACTATTAAGCCTCCTATACATTACATGTCTGGCAGTCTGATATATCACTGGCTTGATATCAGGAATTATGTCAGTAAATAATGGTATACTGTACATATCCACCTCTTACTGCATGCCATGTGAAGAAAGGGTGACAGACCTGGGGGACAGAGGCACAAACACAGAGCCAATATTGACATATTGCAGTTATAAACTGAGAACATTACTGGTGTAACAGGGTTTGTTGTGACATATCTCTTTTGAAGGATATGAAATCAGTAACACACATGGATGTTACCACTGACTGACTACAATCATCAGAGTATGCTACTGCATTTATAATGACAGAAAATGTGTGAGTAACACACCAAATCTAAGAATCCAAACTCTGGCCACTTTGCAGATAGCCCTACAGGTGAGAGTTTTCTCAACCACATAACACTGTCATGCCAGACTTTAAATCATGCATAACAGACATATCCACACAAACCCTGTTAAATCAACATTACTTCAAATGTAAAACAGCAATACTTACATTCTGTCCCCATGTCTGGAACATCCCCCTCCAGTTTGTTGGCCTGTCTCCACAGTGTTTGTTGTAAAAGGTATTTCCAACTACCCTCTGTGATGGTGTTTGTCACACACCCACATGAAGTCCTGCTCACAGTGAAGGAGAAGGACCAACACCCACTTGCAGTGCTTACTTATAGGAGTATGTTTCCATGCAATTGGCTATAGGAATGATACCACAGGTGCTCCACATGCAATTAGCAAGTGGAGCCCTCCAATTCATGCACAGGCCATCAGCTGATGATGAGCATTACCTACCAAAGTCAAGCTGCTACCTATGCAAAAGAAATGCATTTTCCACATCTACCAGAGAGGGGGGGGAGAGAGAGAGAGAGAGAGAGAGACAGAGAGACAGAGGGAAAGAAAGAAAAGAAGAGACAAAGAGCCAAGCATGTTTGTGTATGATCCATGGGTGGAGAGAGGTCTCTGGGTGTTATAATGGTTGCCTATATATAAATGTATGGCTGTGGATTGTTTACAACAGCCTCTATGGCATTTCACAATTGTTGGCCTTATAATATGACATTGGGACATATGGGTCCTCAATATGAAAATGTAGCAAAACCCACCCTGCAATGGGCCTTGTTATTTACACAATCACATACTGATGACACACACACTTGCCAGTACTGAGTTTCAAGCCCCTACCTACCTATGTATTGGTACTATTGTGTTATGCAGTTATCACGAGTGCCATGAAGCTTATATGTTAGCGAACTCTCCAAAGGTATCTTTGAAGGTGAATGACATCAGCTGCAGTGCTAAAAGAGGGGTAAGGGAAGTGTAGTAAGTGTGAATGACCACAAAATAAGGTGTCACCAAAGACACACACTGTCATACATAGTTTCACAGTTGCCAGGAGCAGGAGTCCTACCTACCTAGTTTGCTATATTATGGTATTACAGTTATTGGAAGCACCACAGAACTTATATGTTGGAGAACTGTCCAAAGTTATCTTTGAAGGTGAGTGACATCAGCTGCAGAATTAAAGGTAGGGTAAGGGAAATGTAGTAAGTGTGAATGACCACAAAATCAGGTGTTAACAAAGACACACACACTCTCACATTTGCTAGGACCAGGATTAGAATTCCTACCTAACTAGTTTGCTACACTATGAGCCTCATGGAGCTTACATATCGGAGAACTGTCCAAAGGTATCTTTAAAGGTGAGTGACATTAGCTGCAGAGCTAAAGGAGGGGTAAGGGAAGTGTAGTAAATGTGAATGACCACAAAATCAGGTCTCAACAAAGACTTAGACACACAAACACACACCTTATCACAGTTCGCTGGACCAGAATTAAAACTCCTACCTAATTAGTTTGCTACAATGTGGCATTATGCAGTTATTGCAAGTGCCACAGAGCTTAAATGCTGGAGAGCTGTCCAAAGGTAGCTTTGAAGGTGAGTGACATCAGCTGAAGAGCTTAAGAAGGGGTAAGGAAAGTGTAGTAAGTGTGAATGACCACAAAATCAGGTGTTAACAAAGACTCACACACAAGCACACACATTATCACAACTGCCAGGACCAAGATTAGAACTCCTATCTAACTAGTTTGCTACACTACAGTATTATGCAGTTATCACAAGCACCACAGAGCTTATAGGACTGAGAATTGACCAAAGGGTTATTTCAAGGTGACTGACATCAGCAGGCGTGCTAAAGTCGGGACTGTCAGGTGTACTGAGTGTGAATGGCCTCAAAATCATTCTTCTCCACACACACATTATCACAGTTGCAATGTCAGGGATTAGAACTCCTACCTAACTAGTTTGCTACACTACACTATTACACAGTTGTCGTGAGTGTCACGGAGCTTATAGGGCTGATATTTGGCTGATGGTTTATTTCAAGATGAGTGACATCAGCAGGAGTGCTAACATGGGCAATGGGAAGTGCAGTGTGTGTGAATGGTCCATAAATTATTCCTCTGGGAACACACACACACTCAGTCACACACAACCTTACATTTGACAGGACTGAGTATACAAATGCTACATGAATACTGATTTGTACTATTGTGTTACACAGTTATCACAAGCACTACAGACACTATAGGGCTGAGGGCTACCAAAAGGAATGTCTACAGTGATTGACATCAGCACATCATGTGATATTGGCCAATTGGATGTGTAGTGGGTGGGACAGGCCTCATAATAGAATTCTATCTGTCACTGTCTGTCTCTCTCTTCCCCACATCTCTGTGTGTGTATGTTTGACATATTATAGTGTGTTGGCCTTGGATATGTGTGAGTATTCCTATCCAATGTGTGTGTGAAGCATAAATGGTATACAACTTTGTGTGTGTGCACAGCCATCTGCAAATGACAGATATGCATAGTCCACTGTGTTGTCAGACATGGGCTTCATTTCTCTAAGTGTAGGAGCATGCCCAGTATGACCTTCTGTATTGAGTGTGTGAATCCATTCCAGGTAGGGTTGTACTCCAGTCCAGGGTTTGGTGTTTTCAACCTACAGATAGCAACTTGTTTCTGCAGGATACCTGTAGATAGGTTGACAATATGGAGCCACAATGCACGACAGATAGGGGATACTGTAACTATTGCTGTCTGTGCTGCTTGTGTTACATGGTTGGTGTTAGAGATATTCAGACATATGTACTGTTTTACACTGTGATGTATTATGTCATCAACTACTGACAGATATAATTATTTGCTTATGGTTATTTATCTGGAAATACAAGATAAATGAAGCTGAGTCCAGTATTGTGGTATACAGCCTACACATTCTTGCACACTTCTGCCATTCTGGAGGGGTAGCTACAGACACTTGCTGATGGTTCTGTGTAAATGGTCCAGCACCTTGGTAGTATGGTGGCTGAAGATCCCCTTCTTGTACATAATCGACTTAACAGAATGGCCATATCCTACTGTGGCCATACCTCTCAGCTGTACAGATTCACCCAGGTTACCCAGAGGCAGGGCTTGTATATCTGGTCAGTTCCCCTTCACATTGTGGTTTATGAGCAGGTTTGTAGCCACCCATTACTGGATTTGCAGACAGGGGTAGTATGGGCACACATCAGAGTTTCAGGCATCACACACTCCATGACGTCCATGCGTCTACATCCCCCCACACACTCTTATTCTATCCTCGTCCTAACATTATGTGAGCCATATCTGGGAAGTTTGTCTATAGTTGGCCCTTCATCACAGTAGTATTTATGGATTGTTCCACAATTCATGCAGTAGGACATGGGGGCATGCTACTGGGATTTGTAAACATGGCTTTACATTTGTGTTCTGTTGACTGTGTTAGTTTGTTAGTTGGGACCCCATGAGATACCAAACATTGGCACTATGGGTGAGGCATAGGCCTTTGACAGAGGATTGTAGGGCATTTGGTAGTGATGCAGGCCATCTGTAGCAGGCCAGTGCATTCTGTCACTTCTACATTCCCAGGCTGCGAGCCAGTGGATTCCCCTGGGGTGAAAGGGTAAGTGTGTGAGGTGTTAATGGCAATATTTCTTGTACATATTGACCCATTGGTCTGGAAGCAGGCAGGGTGCTGCTTACAGCTAGGGACAGACCTGCATAGGACACCTCTTTAGCATGCCGTATTCTGTGGGTATTCACATATAGAAGTAGGGTCATGCTGTACTCATTCCCAACAGCAAGGATATGACCTGTGATAAAAGTGTGGTTGATGGTGGGGTGAGCTGAGTGCATGTGTGATATGGAAGCTACTTGCAGTTGACTCACAGATATACCTAGGAAATTCCCCTTATGCTGCCTTCTGCAGGGATATAGGCAGTGTATCATTACTTCATAGCTGTGCCTTTTGTGGTCTGCCAGTGATTGTCCAGACTACATCAGTATTCCATACTACACGGATAACTAATGTGCTGCTAACCTGTATGTACAATTCCAAAGTTGTGTGCAGTTGACAGTTACATTTTCTATACTCTGCCTAGGGGATTTCTACCTGTGTACTGTGTATATGTATGGGCCCCACATTCATGGCATGTCCATCTTTCAGATGGTGACAGATATTGACATCTGGACAGTGAGTATGGACAACTGCTGACATGGATATTGCTGAAAAGCATTGTGGTTGGCACAGCAGTTGTTGGAACATGGCCCTGTCATCCACAGTGCTGCCCACAGACCTCCAAGACACAACCCTCCATGCCTACATGCTGACCACTTCCACACAATATTGAACACACAACAACCTAGCACGTGGACCCCTGCATATTGTACACATGCAGCTTGGGTAATCTGTGCTCCACACTTACATGTTACTGCATTTCTACACAGGATTGTTGGGGGTGGGCACACCTGATGACTTTAAACATTTGTTATGACTGTACTGGTATTTCAGGTACTCTGTTGGCTTCCATTTTATTTTGTATTCTGACCTACCATGCAGACTGGAGGCATATCAGTTGAGTACAGATCTTAGTTTTTACTGACCTACATTTCAGTTTCAGACTTCTTACCCTTCAGAACTAACATACAACTGCCAGACCTGTTGTAGTCTGTCTGTGTAGGTCTGGAGGGGGGCTGTTAACCATTGCCATCAATTGGAGGCATTAGCCCAGCCTTTCTTTATGGTCATCTTCACCTGTACTGCTGGCTGAGGCTGGTGGTGGGTATGTGAGCCTCACTGACATGCATGTGTGTGTCCTATGGACACACATTTGGGGCACCACATGTACTGCAGTAGGATTTGTCACCTTGTCTAGTACTGCCTAGTATGTTGACAGCAGTATTTGTTATGGATTTCATGCTGCCCATATAGGTGTCCTCTATCTGCTGCCATCCCGTTCAGCCATCTGATTCCCTTGCATGCTCACATCCATACCATAGATAAAACTATCAGAACATATGACTCCATTCAGCAATTGATAGGAAGACTGATTTACCTTGTGGCTGTGCCAGTATTGAGGATGGTGCTGGAGGGCTGACTATGTTGGATGCACATAGTGCACTCCCTATGCATCGTAAAGCACAGGTAGTGCCATGTTTGGCATCTCTTTTACTGTATGTGCGAGTCAGAGAGAGGTGTCATTCCATGGGTCCCTAAAGTGTTAGTGTATGTGCTATGCATTGTCTCTTTGCCAAGACCTGAGCATACTGGGCATGCCTCCTTCTGCCTACATGGGCAGGCTCAGGCAGTTCTTCCTCCGAGTCCCTCTGTGCCTGTGATGGCCTTGGCAATGGTGGGGAGCTGTGTGGGCTTGCCCCATGCTGTTCCTGCTGCAGCTGTTTCCCCAGGACAATATTGTGTAGCATGGCACATACTATGAACATCTGTGTGCTGGAGAGTCTGCAAGGCTCCATGGGATATGTCCAGGCAGCGGAACTGTGACTTGAGCATCCCAAACACACGCTCTATTATGATTCTGGTTTGTGCATGTGCCTCATTATGGAGTTCTTGTTCAGGTGTACGTGCATTTTTGAGGGGTGTCATCAGCAACAGCGTAGCCAGCATCCCCCACTAGGTGGCCATATAGGATGTCCCCACTGGCAAATGACTGGTATAGCTGTGTCATATGTCAGATGTGAGAGTCATGATAGCTTCCACAACTGCCAGCACACACATTCAAGATAATGCCCTGGGCATAGCACACGACCTGGCATTTGATGGAGGGAAAGCCCTTGTGGTTTATGTAGACCCTACCCCGCTCACTGGGTGGTGCTTTAATGTATATGTGCATGCAGTCTATAGCACCCACTACCTCAGGGTATTCTGCTATTTGGTGGAAGAGACGCATATTGGTGGTCAATACCTCACGGGTGTTGAGAAAATATATGTGCTCACCAGCATGCGCTGACATGGCATCCAGGAATTGGTGGAATACACTGGATGCTGATGCCTGTGAGATCCCCATGATATCCCCAGTTGTCCTTTGGAAGGTACCTGTGGCTAGTATTCTTAAGCCTACACATACCTTGGTATCCACTGGGATGGGTTTTCCTCTGTTGGTTCTGTGTGTGAGGCGTGGCCGGCACAGCTCAACAGTTTGCTGTAAAATGTCTCTGTCCACCCTATAGTGCTCCACCATCTCCAGCTCATGTAGCCCCCGGAAGGTTACCCTGGGTCTGTACACTCTTCTCCTTCTCCTCATTGTGGGTTGGTCATCAGCATTCACATCCTCACCACCCTCATCCTCTTGCACATATTGATGTATGAGAGCGACATCAGCCCCTAACATTTTGTTAGTTTTGTCAGGTAAAATTCCCCCATTTGTGTACACCGGTGGTGTAGAGTTTGTGGGGAAAAAACAGACTGGAAGGTGTTTGCATAGTTTATAGTAGTGTGCTAGGCTGTTCCATGTGTAATTGGCTGATTCTGATACATTTCACCTGCCCAGCTATGCTAGTTCTCCTTGATTACCTTCCTACTGCTGTTTTCCCTTCCCATTGCCTTCCCATTTAAGTCTCGAGACCCAATGCTCAGATGTGAACAGATCTGCTATTTCCTTTTT